>NC_041386.1:518689695-518717911 GCF_002162155.2 Triticum dicoccoides
AAAATTACCGAGGAAATATTTCATCAATGCCCCCCTCCCAACACACCCCCCGTCGCCAAAGTTACCAGGACCGGGTATATGAGTTATCAGGTCTGCGATGTGTGAGTTATCATGCTATTCACACAAAAAGTTACCGTGGATGTTTCATCACCCCCCAATGCGAAAATCACCATGGTGTGATCAACTCGAGATGAGTTGGTAAAAAAGTCATCATGAAACTAGATATTGTGATGATTAAACATGACTTATCAGAGAAATCCAAGAAACAAACTCTAAAAATATGCATTTTTGCTCATATAGTAGAAAAAGGGTTCAAATACTTTGTTACCTTTTTTTAGACAACGAGTAGCAGTTGGTGGAATGGCAAGGGTGATGGGTATAAACACAACAGGTGCTTAGTTCGAGTCCCACGCCTAGCATTTATATTTTTGCACCCAGATTTTCAAGAGAAAAAAAGTAGGGACAGTTGGGCCTCGTCCTAGATTTTCGAGAGAAAAAAAGTAGTGGACAGTTGGGCCTCGTGTGCGATTCCGTCAGGAGAGCCTGCCAGTCATGACCCAATTAATACGGAAGTCAACCAATCGTGCGGGATTACAGTGGTTAGGGAAAGCGCAAAGATCGCCAGCGACGTCCGGTCGAGAATGGACGAGATCCACAATGTTCGGATCTGTTGTGAAATTCCAGACGCTAGGAATTTAGCTTTCTCCTTACTAGAATGTTTTGTTGAAACTAATCTATTATCCAACATGTATCCTCGTTGTCATTGTGTGTTGATGACTTTTTATATGTAATGAATGGTACATTTGCATATGCATGTCATAAACTCAATTTATAATTGGTTTTCGACTCACTTCTTGGATGTTAGTGCCGTAGTAGTATAGCCAGCATCTGTAGTAGTATGAAGTTGCCATATCACATAGAGCCAACCAATAGTTAGGTGTCGCACGGAGGCCGAGAAATATGGTGACAGCATGACTGCGTGAGGTGGGCTTGTACGTAGTTGATGTACGCACAGGGCTTGTCGTGTTTCCTACTCCTCCGGTCTGCCTCTTGCTGACACGTGGGACATCCAGCATCCAGGTCATGTCATGCAAGAAAATGGAGTGCTAGTTGAAGCCACGTGATGTGCATCTTGGGTTAAACTGTAAATAGAATCTTACTACTCTTGAGTAACTCCAAAAGCGGCCACCGAAGATCTTTATTGGATTTGTTTTTCATCACCAACACGTCGAGGTGAAAGATGTATAGGTTCAGTGGGTCCTCTTGCGTTTTCACTGACATGTGGGACCGCATGTGAGCAAACAAACGATGGGCTCCGCGCGTCTGCTGGCTGGCTAAAAAGAGAGATGGAGGAGGGCTGAGTATGGACTCCAGGAAATTTGTTGTACGTAACCAGCACCTCGATATAGGCCCTGTTTGGATACTCTAACTCAATTGGAAGTTAGAGTTAGATTCTAACCCTGAACTAACTCTAACCAAAGAGCTATTTGGATGGTAGGGTTAGATTGATAATAAATATTCTTTCTCAATCATTTGAATACTTTGGACCCTGTTTGGATGGGAGGGGTAACTTTTTTTACTATTTTTCTAGTGGGCCCAGGAGAACTAACCCAAATAAGCTCCTCTAGTGTGGGCTAGTTTTTTGGGTGGGTTAGATCCAACTAACCCAAACTAACCCATCAAGTTTGGATACTTTTGGGTTATTTGAGCCCCAACTAACTAAAACTAACTCTAATTTACGGATCCAAACAGGCCCATAGGCTCGATATAGTGGGGTGGCATGGGCCATAACTAGCATTCACGTCTAGCAGTACAGCACACGCCACCCACACGAGTCTCATCCGACACCAATTTTCTTGGAGTCCGTGCTACAACCATCTATTCTCCCTCTTGTTTTCTCAGCCATCGCGCGCTGGGCGGGTGGGGGTTTGCCGATAGTCGGTTTGCTCAACTGCGGTCCCACTTGTAAGTGAAAATGCAACACAACACGCATTCCCCCTTGAGCGGTGTGCCGGACCAACCGTGTGGGCAGCGGGGTGCGACGCGAACACGACAAGCTTTTCCTTTTGAACTTGTAACTTGTACAATTTGGTTCCGCTCCATGGCGCGACCGATAGATAGAAATAACGATTTTCCCTAGAGTAATGAGAAGTTAGGTTCTGGCGCGGTTCATGCATGGAGTGCGTACAAAAATTATGAAGTTGATGCGAAAGATAAGATAATTACTAGTAGTACCATATACTACTACATGGATTTGACGGAAAGATAAAGATACATACGGATCCATCAACGACATCCTCACGCCCTAGTGCGCCGGGTCACCAACCGACGTGTGAGGAGCAGCGGCATTGGTGGCGAGCTCAACGTGCTTCTGAACAATGCCGTCCAAGGTTCCCCTGCGGGTCAAGAAGGCCAGCGACCTATCGTCCTCCTCTGGCACATAGTAGTCCTTGTGGACGATTTGCGCGTAGACGTGGGTGATTATGTCGACGGTGTCTTGCTACGGGCAGCGCTGTGCGGTAAGCACGGCCTCGAGGTGGACATTCTCCGGTGCGACAGCGGGCAGTAGCAGGGCCACCAGTGCGTCGAAGAGGTTGTCACCATAGAGGCCGTTGAGGGTGGCGGGCATCACAGAGCCTAGACGCATCGGCTGGAGGCGTACGTCAAGGTCGTCCGCGAGCTTCTTGATGATGATGAACTTGTCGAGGAAGTCAACGAGGACCTTGTCGAACAAGGAGACGAAGCTGTTGTCCAAGCGGCCTCTCACCCTGGCGGCCTCAAGCACGACCTAGAGACGTTCCTTGGTGCTGAGCCGCAGGCTGGCGTCATGGACCATCTGGCACAGCTGGCTGATGCTCGCGCTCATCGCCTCCATGGGTCTAGCTTCTAGTCAACTGATCTTGCGATTGGAGTGATCACTCTTGCCCTTGGTTAGGGTGCGTAGGTGCGTAGGATTTCGTAGATTGGACGGCGAGGAGCCTTTATATGAGAAGTGCAGACTGCGTTGAATTCACGTGCGTGTTGGCCATCTACTCCTCGGCCCTCTACTGCACCTGCCTTTGGCTGTATGACAGGCGGTCCAGCCACCTATTGGGCCCACGTGTCATACAACCAAAGGCAGGTGCAGTAACTCAATGAAGCTGCGTCCCCCTCCATGCCGGTGCAGTATAGTCATCTCACCGAACCTCTAGTTGGGGCCAAACGAGAGAACTTTGATGTTTACTGGTTTATTGGTCCCCTTTGCATTTTGCGCCAAGTTTTGACCTTTGATTTAACTAATAAAATGTTAATGCATGTAACCAAAAACGTTGTGTAATCCCAAAACACTTAGGCACGGTACATTAACTCCCTCCTCAATTCTTATTTCGTGACATATCAACTAATGGGAGATGTGGGCCGTGCATGCTTTCAATGACTTGAGACTACCAAACATGACATGCAGTGGTTAGTTCATTGCATGTAATCCTATTAATTAGCAAAAAGACATTAAGTTCTCTCGCCGATAGGAATAAAACAATACACCATGTATTTATCAATAGAGGGAGTAGTACATTTTTTGTGACATGCATTACTAGATATTGCTAGTCAAATACTAAATCCAGATGGACGTGGTAGTACTACTAAATCCAGACGGTGGTGCTAGTACTAGTAGTAGTACTACCAATGTACTAGTAGCACTGTACTACCCATTGGTCAAATTATTACGTCCTGCTCCTCACAGTGAAGTGACAAGACCCTACGCCGGAGATGACACCTAAGTATAGGCGTCGTGTTCGGCATACCATAGTCAGCTTCACCGTCTGCAGTCACTATCATCATGGCTGTAGAGCTAGCCTGCTTACAACTAGCCGTGTTTGACATAATTTCCTGTGCGTAGATGCCCGTGCATTGCACGGAACACCAAGATTGGGGGTGGACGGTGCTGGCAGCGGCCATCGCGCCAGATTTTTCCATGGCCTTCTAGATGTGGTGGGGAGGAGATAAGGCTGATTGTGAGAGACAAGGAGTTGTTTGTAAATAGGGAACAAGTGCGGGCATCTTTTTGCAAAACTGGAGCAGTTTGGTTTGTATGCGTCAGATCTAGATCCGACGGCTGTTGGTGAAAGATGGCAGGCACAACATCATCACCAACTCAGGATCTCTTTGATTCGCAGGATTTTGAAAACACAGGAATAGGACACGGCAATGTTACAAGTTTCAAACTGATATTACAAATGTTAGGAGTAATGTTGCACTACGAAGAGGGAATTACTAGGAAGTTTACATAAGAACTTTCATTACTTTAGGTGGATGCAGTATTATCGTACAAACTAAAATCCACCACCCTGACAAGTCACTAATGGGCACATAAATTTTCGAGTCTCTGGCCACTTGATGTTTCAAAAACAAATTCAGCTTCTACGGAGACTTTGTCATTTAGGCTTAGACGCTTGCGGTGATCAGTACGCCATTCATTGTTGCGCCAGAGAACGCGAAACCTCATTACCTTGAGCACACTTGCCTCGAGAACAAAGAACCTGGCCAATTTAATTTTAGATGTGCTGCCTCGATAGTCGATCAAATCAATTTCTCTAAGATGGAGATCAAGGCATTCGATGAGATTGTTATAGTGCAGCACATTTTTCACTTTTAGGTCTTTTTTTATCTGCAAAAGAAGAGAACATATTAGAGCAGCTGGGTGTATAAGATTGTCGTGTCATCAAGAGGTACCAATATCATTCGCTCATACGATAGGGTTGGCTAGCTAGTGATATTTTTTCACTCTCTCTCTCTTTCCCTTTTCTCTCATTTACCTAGGAGCACGTGAAGAGCTTGGGCATTTGTTGCCTTCCACTATGTGGCCGATAGCATATTTCTCAAAAGTATGCCACATAATACGCATCGATGTCAAATCAAAAGATTTTGGCACCGCTCTCGCGATATAAGAGAGTTGGCACCGCTGTGCACACAGACCCACATGTATAAACAAATCAATCAAACCAACTACACCAGCCTCTCACTCTCCCAAACAAGTGTTTTTTATTGCCTCAGTCCTCTCTCTCTCTCTCTCTCTCTCTCTGCCACGCAAGTATTTTTTCATTGCGAGAGTTAATTTGGCACCGGAGCAAAGTAGGTGATCCAGATTGGGGCACCAGGTGAGCAATGGAGGCGCATTGATGCCAAATGCATCACAAGTGAATTTGGCACGTGTTTTGGCCTATATAGTGGAGGGTCGTTATAGCCCACTTTTGTACTACCTCGTATTTAGTGTAAAATTTTGACCATAGATTTACCTAAGAAAATGCCAATGCATGTCACAAAAAATTATACCATTTGAAATTATGTTCAAATACGAATCCAACGATATAATTTTTAGTGACATGCATTAACATTTTGTCAGTTAAATCTATGGTCAAATTTTGATACTCCAAAATAGGAAGAGTAAACCAGGACGGAGGTAGTACTTGCTCTTAGGGTAACCATAGAGTTACTCGTCTAAGTTACTTTCCACTATGACTAGCCTAGGCTACTATAGTAGTACAACAAAAAACAATGCAGGTGATCACGTGAGAAAAAAATACTAAAAACATTTCTTTCGGTGCAGTGCGTAGATGCAATTTTGAACACTACACTTGTCATCGTAATTTGGGAAAATTGCGAAAAAATTGAGCTACGTTGTGATTACCGTCTACTAATAGGAAAGAAGTTTCACCTCAATGAGTAGCTTCTCCGTGCACGGAAATCATGCAAGGAATCCAACAACTTGATCCAGATTGGGGCCGATAGATTTTATTGGCAAGATCTTCACTATGCGCATAGACAGGGTCAAGCTCGTGGGAATCATTTTCTAGAAGACGGTCGTAAATACATCAAGAGGAAATTTAAAAATGTGAATTTCAAGAACACGGAGAAGAAGATGAGTGCTGTACCTGAACGATTACGGATCCAATAAAGAGTTCGGAGAATTTGGCAGACGAGTACACCAACGCTGTCAATTTTGGCGCGTCAATGACCCTCATTTTTGTTGGACCTTCTAGATCAGATACAAGCAATCTCTCAAGGAAAGGCGCATTCTCAATGACCATAATGTGGAATAGCTGGAGTGATCTCTTCCCAATTGATGTCTTGTTATGGGGCCAGCAAGACACAAAAATCCATTGGAGATTCGTCGAGGCGATGTGGAGGCTAATGAACCCGTGGATCTGCTCAAGACGAAGGTACTCGAGTGCAGTACAACTGCGGAGCAGGTGCTCCATAGCCTGCTTAGAGATGCCAACGTCGAAGAGGTCGAGCTGCTTGAGTTGAGGGAGAAGAAGGGCGGGCGCGACATTAATCTAGGGAAGATAGCAGGAGCTGAAGCTGGCGCGACGCAGCATTGGCGTGAGGCGGAGCGCAGACGGCGGCAGAGAGCGACATCGTTCAGCTTCAAAGCTGAGCTCCTCGAGCTGATCTAGGGCGGGGGATAAGAACCACTCATCGAACTTGGCTTGGACCTTGCAGTTGGTACTGAACATGTGGATGTCAAGGCATCTGGCTGGCCCAGGGTGCGATGAAAAGATCTTGGAGACTGCGGCCATGCCTTTGCAATCCCCGTCATAGAGGGAGCTGTCGACGATGAGGTTGAGGGGGACATGACACCAAAGGGGGCGCCACTGCCGGGAGAGCAGGGCGGTCTGCACGGCAGATTTGGTGGGGAGGAGGCCGATGATGACGAGCAGCATGTCGTCGGGGAGGCTGCTGATGAAGTCTAGGCTCGCCGGATGCGGTTTTGGATCGAGCCGCCTTCGCTTGTTGGCTGCCTCGCCGTCCATCTTAACCGACGGCGACGCCGGTGTACACGTGTGCTGGCCTGCTGGGTGTGCGCGAGTGCGTCCTTCTGTGCATGCCGCTGCGAAGTGGTGAATTGTGCACGAGTGCGTCCTTCACGCGGAAGAAGTGTGTCCTCAATGCACCCTCAATTTACTAGCGTGCGGGGTGCTACTCCAAGTGGTATCAACTTTGTTTACTTCACCGCATGTCAGATGGGCCTCTAGTTTACTTATTTTCACCAACTGCCACATGGGCTATCACACGAAGATAGAGAACACGAGCTGACAAGGCAGCATGTGGACTGGTTGACTGGTCAACTAAATAATATACGCAGCTATACGCTGACACGTGAGCATATAATCCATCGGTATAGAGAGTTCGAGTGAGAGGGGAGGTGATGAAGCTATGTACCTAGGGTAGGGTCATGGACCTGTCCTAACTGCCCTACCCAAGGACATCTCTAGAAGAAATCACCTTTCAATCGACTTGGAGGTGTTCCACTCGACAGACTCGAAGACACTCGACCAAGAAGCAATCACTCGACCAAGATCCAACCACTCGACGACCAGGAGACCTAAAGTCACCCCGCACGCTAACGGTCGGTCATTAAGTAGCTTTTATGGTCATTATAGCACTTTATTACTAGCATTACTAGTAACGCCCTACCTTAATGTACATTGAACCCTTTGTAACGTGGGCTGGCCGGGGTCCTGGCGCACTCTATATAAGCCACCCCCTCCTCCGGGACAGGGGTTCGCACCTCTGTAATTCATACTCACATAATCCAGTCGATCGCCTCCGGGCTCCGAGACGTAGGGCTATTACTTCCTCTGAGAAGGGCCTGAACTTGTAAACCCTGCGTGCTTACAACTTCTCCATAGCTAAGATCTTGCCTCTCCATACTTACCCCCCTACACTACTGTCAGACTTAGAACCACGACAGTTGGCGCCCACCTTGGGGCAGGTGTTTTAGCGTTTATTGGAGGAGTTGCGACCTTTTCCGACCCAAATCATCATGGTTTTCGGCAGAGTTTTGGTGGAGGGCCGCGAGATCCGTCTCGGCGCGCTCACGTTCATCGTCGACGACTCTGCTTGGCTCCAGGAGGCTCCGCTCGACGTGGACGCGCTCCCTGCTCGCGGGGCAATGTACTTTAGCGCGTGCGTCCGTGGCGTTCTCCTACGGCAACCGTCGACCCCTTACCGGTCGGCTCCTGTGTTGTCCTCCCTCCCTGTTTCCCGCTGGCGCAAGCGCTCCGGGCGGTCGAGACTTCAGCGGTGGGTGGGGCACGCGGTGGCACGTCAGTCGGCCACCCCTCAAGTCGCGGCGATCGAGCCCGACGAATCCCTCTATGGCCTGTTCGACTGGCTCCGCAGAGACCGCATCCGAGTGCGACAGCAGCGATCTGGCGGCGGAGGTTCTGATGGTCGATGGACCACCCAGTCCTCCCAGTTTTCCCCGCACCGACGGAGGTGCGGGTAGAGGCGACCCGTCGTGTCTCCATGAGGAGTATCTTCCCGAGCCTCTCACGTCGCTGTAGAGAGAAGAACTTCGCCGCCGGAACATGGATGCACTGCACACTTCTATCATTGGAGAAACCCCCGAGGCTCGTGCCTTGGAGGACGCGCGTCTGGCAAACTTGGCCGAGCGCACTCGACTGGAGAACCTCCAGCAAGCACTCGACGAGCGTGCGCGACAACGGGTTCCCAAATCCAGTCGACGTTAGCTCTTCCCGCCCCCGCAGGTATATCAAACTCCGATTCAGAATTTAGCAGCTGCGGCCCGTATAGTGGAGTCGATTCAGCCTTCCCAGTCGGAGGCTGGCAGAGGCTTACTGGAGATCAGAGCGTTACTCCGGGCAGCAGGAGATCAGAATTCCGCTGTTTCTCAGTCGCGGAACAGGATTCACAGCAGATCCGTTGCCGCGGACACGGTCCAGTCGGCTCACAGCCCGAGATCACCCCCGAGGCGTGAGGGACGTGGAGACCGGCGTGACCAGTATGGGAACCATGAGCAGTATGATCACCGAGTCGATCATGACGGTCGACGCCAAGTGCCCACGCCTCCCCCGCGGAGCGGGTCGTATGTGCCTCGCCAGCAGGATGACAGGCGCCCTCATAGTGGTGGGCGAAGGATTACAGTCGACCCCAGAGGGCCAGGCTTTGACGCGAGATCCATTCTCGTCCAGGGTTTGGTCGATAGGAACAGGGCTCACCGAGAAGGTCACGATAGAGATGCACCTACCGGCAGCAGAGTACATGTTTCGGGGCCAGAGTGCTTTAGTAGATCCATCAGGGCCGCTGTGATTCCTCCCAACTTCAGGTTGGCGACTGGAGTCAGTAAGTTCACTGGCGAGTCCAAGCCCGATACTTGGCTTGAAGACTACCGAGTGGCCATCTAGATTGGCGGCGGCAATGATGAAGTGGCCATGAAGCACCTGCCTCTCATGTTGGAGGGCTCGGCCAGAGCATGGCTGAACCAGTTAGCACCTAGCAGCATTTACACTTGGGAGGATCTCTCCTGAGTGTTCGTCACCACATTTGAAGTCACGTGCAAGCGACCGGCAGGGCTGACGGAACTGCGGTCTTGCGTACAGAAGCCAAATGAAACTTTGAGGGATTACATCCAGAGGTGGATCACGTTGCATCACTCGGTAGAGAATGTGCCTGACCACCAAGCAGTTTGTGCCTTCAAGGAAGGCGTCAAGTACAGAGAACTGAATTTGAAATTCGGTCGAACCGGAGATATGTCCCTGAATCGGATGATGGAGATTGACACCAAGTACGCTAATGGTGAAGATGAGGATCGACTCAGGAGTGGCAAGCTCAAGTCAGTCGCCCAAGAAACCGGAGGAAATTCCAATCAGAAACAGAAGCAGAAAGCCAAGCCAGCGGCTCCCGGGGAAGCCTTGGCTTTAACCCAAGGAAAGTTTAAAGGGAAACCTAAAGGACCTTGGAACCCCAAAAAGGTCAAAGACCAGGACGAAAATGATGTGTTGGACTTACCATGTCTCATCCACACAAAGAAAGATGAAGAGGGTAATTTCATTTACGCGAAACATACCACTCGACAGTGTAGACTCTTGATCCAGCAGTTCCAGGGCAAGCATCCCAAAGGTAAGGAAAAGGAGTCGGACAAGGTCGAGGACAAAGAACATAGTGACGATGGATACCCTCAGGTCAATTGTCGGAGTAAATAGCCATGGTAGCCTAGCCGGCTTCCCCTGGCCCTTCTGAAAAAATTACGAGCCCGTCCGGCTCTCAAGAATCCAAGACGTGGGGCTGCCTTCCCCTTGCTGGCTGTCATCCAGGCCGGCTTTCGGAAGGCGGCCTGACTTTAGCCCTCATGAAGAAAGCCATGGGAGGGCCGACTTCGAGAAGTCGGCCGCGAGGAGGCCGACTCCAAGAAGCCGGCTCCCACAAAGCGGTCAAGACCGTACCCTCAAAGTTTGCATCCACCTAGCGGCGATGAGATGGGGCGTGGCTACAGTAAAGCCTGCCACCCCCAAATCCCGGAGCACGACCAGCACAGTGCGCCGTACGGGTGACCATGACCCGTCCGGCGCAACACTGTTGCCATGTTAACCCTGATGCCATCCACGATGGGCTGCCAGTACGGCCCACGGGCGGTGGGCCCCTTCGGGCAGAGAGACACCCGAAGGCGGCCACGCCTCCCCCAGTCGGCCCAAGAGAGAGCCGGCTCCCCCCAGCCGGCTTGCCACCTCCCTCGAAGGAGACGCCCCATTAAGGAGACAAGACGCGGTGAGGCTACAGCGATCGCCCGCCGGCGGCGGCACTGTAGCCACGCCTACCTCGACGAAGCCCACGTCACCAAGATAGAGCAACAGTAACCACCCGCCGACCAGGTCCTAGATAGTGGGGCCTGCCTGTCGACCAAGGGGCCGGCAGCCGGCGGGACCCACCAGTCGACGGGCCCCAGCAGCCGGCGCAGAAGCCGACGAGCGCAGTCACAGACGGCTGGGCCCCGCGCCCAGTCAGATTACCATTGTACCCCCGGGTGGTAGGCCTATATAAACCCCCCGGGGTGCCCATGCAAAGGGTTGGACCCCAGCTAGTTTTAGACACCACACAAGGAGAAGAAGCAAGCTAGCCGTGCCCTTCTTCCTTCTCCCACCGAACAGCTCAAGGAGCATTGTGTAGCTACTTGTCCATCTAGTGATCATGCAGAGACCTCGCAGAGCAGCAGTAGGGGTGTTATCTCCATGGAGAGCCCCGAAGCTGGGTAAGATTCACCGGCGTGCATGTCTTCGCCTCATCCCGTTTCCAGGCACCGGCGACGTCTTACTGGCTCCCACAATGATAAGCCACCCGTTGGCATATGTCGCACCTACCACCTGACATTTGGCGCCCACCGTGGGGCCAGGTGCACCGTCGTTCGGAGACCTGTTCTGGACGGGAACCCTCTTCCTCCCCAGCGAGCGCAGCCAGCCCGGCACGCCCGATGGCGCTTGCCATGACGCGCTGCAAGGCGTCACCAGCATCTGCGCGGCGAGCAGCCTCGCCAATCTCCTCGACAAAACCCTCATCTCCGACAAGCTCGCCTCCGATGCGGGCACCGACCACCTCGCCAACCTCCTCGGCCAACTCGATGTCTCCAGCGAGCCCGCTGTGGATCTGGAGTCGGTTGGCTCCACCGACCCGATGCCTGTCGACTCCGACACGGCCTCCTTCGACACCTTCCCCACCAACGTCGCGATCTACAACGACCCGCTTCCTCGGACCGACGGCCGCGATACTGTCACCACCGAAGTGATGGTCGTTGGCCACGGCGGCCCGGCCGACGAGATCACCCACGACGCCCCGCACGCGGCGGCCCATGACTTGTCCACCCCCCTCCCGGCTGATGCCGACGACGAAGCACTGGAGGCGCGCCGCCTCGCCCTCCTCGCAGAGGGCCGGAGGCTGGCTTCCGTGAGACGCCTCACTGAGGCCTACCAGCGCGAAGCTGACCGCGCCGCCTTCGGCATGCCGGCCCCGGGCGGGCCAAGCCGGGCCGGCATTGTCAAGCAACGCGGCGCCGTCATCGCCGACATGCTGGGAGTCGACCGCCCGGTCTATGCCACTCCGCTCGAGAACTTGCGTGCTGCCCAGGCGGCCGTGGACGAGTTGGACGACTTGGAGGCCGAAGAACTCCCCCACATGACCCGGCGCATCCAGCAACTGATTGACGCGACCGCACGGTGGCACGAAGCTGACGCCCGCGCGGGAAGCCCTCCCCCGCGCCGAGATCACGGCGCAACGTCCCGGACACTGACTACGAGCAACGCCCCCGCGCGGCGCGAGAAAGAACCGGCGGCCAGCCGAAGCCGGACCAGAATCTCCATCGAGCGAGACGCGGACGACCATCCCCGAGCCATGGAATGGCGGGGCAACCCGCCTCCGCCTCCACCCCGTGGAGAGAGATATCCCACCCCGCCGCCAGTGGCGCACCCGACTCTCAGCGGCCGACTAGGTCGCCGTGAAGGAGTCGGCGAGAATGACGCCCGCCATCGGATCGACCGCCTGGCGCGATCCCTGGCGCTAGAAGAAGAAGACGATGTCGGCCCGCCTTGTTTCGGCCCCCGCATCCGCGACGAGCCTTTCCCCAAAGGGTTCTCGCTCCCAAGAGACACGCCCAAGTACAACGGCTCCGTGAAGCCGGAAGATTGGTTGATCGACTACTCCACGGCGGTCAGCATAGCCAACGGCAACCGGCGCGTTGCCGTGAAGTACGTGCCCCTCATGCTGCAAGGCACGGCGCGGACCTGGCTCAACAGCCTCAAGCCTCTCAGCATCAACAGCTGGCTATATTTCACCGAAGCTTTCATCCGCAACTTCACCAGCACCTACAAGCGGGCCCCCAAGCCCAGGCAGCTCTCCCTGTGCGTACAGGGCCCAGCCGAGTCCACTCGCGACTACCTCACGCGTTGGGCCGAGCTCCGCAATTCTTGCGAGGGGGTGCACGAGGTGCAAGCCATCGAATACTTCACTGCTGGGTGCCGAGAAGGTACCCTCCTCAAGCACAAGCTCCTCTGCGACGAGCCGACTACCCTCGACGAGCTTCTGGACATAGCAGACAAATACGCCACCGCCGACTCTTCGATGAAGATCGAGCTCCGGGTAGACGCGTCCGGGAAAGTACTCAACCCGGCGCCCAAGACGCCGGCAGGGGATTCCGGCTGCCGCCCGCACCCGAACGACCACAAGCGCAAGGGCCCTGCGCCGCCTCCCGCCAGTCGGCAGGTGGCCACGATCGAAGACGCGCTGCCTGAAGGGCGACCCGCGCCCAAGAAGCCCAAGGGCGGCTGGCCGGCTTGGCAGCCGGCTTTCTCCTACGAGCAAACTCTTGACGCCCCGTGCAAATTCCATAGCGGCGTGAAGCTGTCCAACCACACAACCCGGAAGTGCCATTGGCTCACATGAATCTCTAAAGGCGAGGGGCTCGCGCCGCCTCCGCCTGCCGGCCCGCCGCCTCCGGCTCCGCCGCCTCCGGCCGCTCGGCCCGCAGTCGGAGCCGTGCACGACGAATTCCCCGACGAGCAAGCAACCTACATCGTCTTTACAAGCCAGCTCGAAGACCGGCGCGGCAAACGCCGAGAGCACCAGGAAGTCAGCGTGGTCGCTGCCAACCCCGCCGGACACATGCATTGGTCAGAAAAACCCATCAGCTGGAGCCGGGCCGACCATCCAGAGGTGATGCCGTCTCCCGGCTCTTATGCGTTGGTCCTGGAAGCCACTCTCGCGACGGAAAGATGCGCTGCCCGCTTCTCCCGCGTGCTGATAGACGGTGGGAGCAGCATCAACATCCTGTACCGTGACACCCTGGAGAAGCTAAATGTCAAGACGAAGCAGCTCATGCCTACTCGGACAGTGTTTCATGGCATCGTACCCGGCTTGTCCTGCGCCCCCATTGGCAAGATCAAGATTGATGTACTCTTTGGGGACAAGGAGCATTTCCGCCGGGAAGCAATCTGGTTTGAAGTGGTGGACCTGGAGAGCCCCTACCACGCGTTGCTTGGCCGACCCACCTTGGCCAGGTTCATGGCAGTTCCCCACTATGCATACCTCAAGATGAAGATACCAAGTTCCAAGGGCGTCATCACCGTAGCCGGCGATTACAAGAAGTCTTCCGAGTGCGCTGCCGCCAGCAGCCGGCTGGCCGAGTCCCTTGTGATTGCCAAAGAGAAGAAGATGTTGGACCGGGTCGTGGCCATGGCCAGCAAGCAGCCGGACCAGTCCCCCGACCCCAAGGAGTATGATGCCCAAGGATCTTTCCAGCCGGCCAAAGAAACCAAGAAGATACCCCTTGACCCCGAGCACCCCGAGAGGTTTGCCGTCATCGGGGCAAGCCTGAACAGCAAATAGGAAGGCGAGCTCGCCGATTTCCTCTATGAGAATCGGGACATCTTTGCATGGTCCCCCAAGGACATGCCGGGTGTTCCGAAGGAATTCGCCGAGCACAAACTACACGTCCGAAAAGACGCGAAACCAGTCAAGCAGCCCCTCCGCCGACTATCAGAGGAAAAGAGAAGGATTGTAGGGGAGGAGATAGCCCGGCTTCTGGCAGCCGGCTTCATTATGGAAGTCTTCTTTCCAGAGTGGCTTGCCAACCCGGTCCTCGTGTTAAATAAGAACAACAGGTGGCACATGTGTATAGACTACAAAAGCCTCAACAAGGCCTGCCCTAAAGATCCCTTTGCCCTGCCGAGGATTGACCAAGTGATAGACTCCACGGCCGGATGCGAGCTGCTGAGTTTCTTGGATGCTTACTCAGGATATCACCAGATAAAGCTAGATCTGGACGACCGCCTGAAGACCGCCTTCATCATGCCATTTGGAGCCTTCTGCTACCTGACTATGACATTCAGCTTGAGAAATGCCGGTGCCACTTTTCAGCGTTGCATGCAGAAGTGCCTCCTCAAGCAACTCGGCAGAAACACTCACATCTACGTGGACGACATTGTGGTGAAGACGGAGAAGCGCGACACCTTGCTGGAAGACCTCAAAGAAACGTTTGAGAACCTACGCCGGTTCCAAATCAAGCTCAACCCCGAGAAATGCGTGTTCGGAGTGCCAGCCGGCCAGCTCCTAGGCTTCCTGGTCTCCGAACGCGGCAACGAATGCAACCCGGTGAAGATCAAGGCCATCGAGAGAATGGCGATCCCCACCAAGCTTCGAGATATCCAAAAGTTCGCCGGATGCTTGGTCTCCTTGAACCGCTTCATCAGCCGGCTCGGAGAGAAAGCTCTCCCCCTCTACCGCCTCATGAAGAAGAGCACTCACTTCGAGTGGAACGACCAGGCCGACCAAGCTTTTCACAAGCTGAAGAAGATGCTGGCCACGCCGCCCGTCCTAGCGGCGCCGACTGAGAAAGAGCCCATGCTCCTTTACATTGCCGCAACCAGCCGGGTGGTCAGCACCGTCATCATAGTCCAACGCCCAGAAGAAGGCCGAGTCCAGCCGGTCCAGAGGCTGGTGTATTATTTGAGCGAGGTGCTGTCCGCTTCAAAGCAGAACTACCCGCACTACCAGAAGATGTGTTACGGCGTGTACTTCACCGCCAAGAAGCTGAAGCCCTACTTTCAAGAGCATCCCGTCACGGTCGTATGCACCGCCCCGCTGGCCGAGATCATAGGCAGCCGGACGCATCCGGCCGGGTGGCGAAATGGGCCATCGAGCTGGCCCCTTACACAATCTTCTACCAGCCCACACCACCATCAAGTCCCAAGCACTGGCCGACTTCCTCGTCGACTGGGCCGAGACCCAGTACCTGCCTCCGGCTCCCGACTCCACCCATTGGCGCATGCACTTTGACGGGTCCAAGATGCGCACCGGCTTGGGAGCCGGCGTCGTCCTTACCTCTCCCAAAGGCGACAAGCTCAGATACACGTTGCAGATTCACTTTGCCACCTCCAACAATGTAGCCGAGTACGAGGCACTCATACACGGGCTCCGGCTTGCCAAGGAACTCAGCATCCGCCGGATCCTATGTTATGGTGACTCAGACTTGGTGGTTCAGCAATCATCTGGTGACTGGGACGCCAAGGACGCAAATATGGCAAGCTACCGCTTCCTGGTTCAACAACTCAGCGGATACTTTGAAGGATGCGAGTTCCTCCACGTACCGCGAGCTGACAACGAGCCAGCCGATGCCCTGGCTCGAATAGGCTCCACTCGGCAAGCAATACCAACCGGCGTCGCTCTACAACGCCTCCTCAAGCCGTCCATCAAGCCGTCTCCAGAGTTCGATTCCATCTTCGTACCGCCTGACCCCGACGCGGCCGGGTCCGGCTCGAAGAACCAAGCAGGCGACCCCGGGACTTCAGTAGTCGGCCCGGGGACTTCGGCAACTGGCTCGGGGACTGCCACACCCGGCTCGGGGACTGCAGTAGCCGGCCCGGGGACTGCACCAACACAACAGCCGGCGGCCGACTCCAGCATTTCACCACCCAGCGCGCCCACCCTGGTGGCAGTAGCCACATTGGTAGTAGGAGAAGTCGCGGCCCCGTCATGGGCTCAGTCCATCCTCAACTTTCTAGTTAACCAAGATCTGCCGGCTAACGAAACAGAGGCAAGACAAGTCCAACGTCGAGCCGGAGCATACACAATCGTCAACAGAGAACTCGTCAAGCGCAGTGTCACTAGAGTCCTCCAACGGTGCGTCGAGCAAGAGAAGGGCATTGCAATCCTCAGAGACATTCACCAAGGAGAATGCGGCCACCATGCGGCTTCAAGATCACTCGTCGCCAAAGCTTTCCGCCATAGTTTCTTCTGGCCGACTGCTTTGGATGACGCCAAAGAATTAGTTAAATATTGCAAAGGGTGCCAACTCTTTAGCTCCAAGCAACACACGCCGGCTTCGGCACTCAAGACCATTCCCCTCACCTGGCCCTTCGCCGTTTGGGGACTGGACATGGTGGGCCCATTCAAGACGGCGCGCAGCGGCATGACACATTTTCTCGTCGTCGTGGACAAATTCACCAAGTGGATTGAGGCAAAGCCGATCAAGAAGCTGAATGGGCCGACTGCTATGACATTCATCGCAGACATAACAACTCGGTACGACGTGCCACACAGCATCATCACCGACAATGGCACGAATTTTGCCAAAGGAGCCTTGGCACATTTCTGCGCAGCCCAAGTTATCCAGCTGGACTTAGCGTCCGTCGCCCACCCGCAGTCAAACGGCCAGGTCGAGCGAGCCAACGGCCTCATCCTCTCCGGCATCAAGCCCCGACTGGTCGTACCACTGGAGCGTTCAGCCGGCTGTTGGCTCGATGAGCTGCCGGCTGTCCTCTGGAGTCTGCGCACTACCCCAAACAAGTCAACCGGCTTCACTCCTTTCTTCCTCGTGTACGGTGCCGAGGCGATCATCCCAACCGACATCGAGTTTGACTCGCCTCGGGTAACCATGTACACGGAGGCGGAGGCCAAGGAAGCACGAGAAGACGGCGTCGACCTGCTGGAAGAAGGCCGGCTGTTAGCCCTCACCCGGTCTGCCATCTAGCAGCAGGGTTTGCGCCGCTACCACAGTCGGAAGGTCAGGCCAAGATCTTTCCAAGAGGGCGATCTTGTGCTCCGGCTGATCCAGCGAACAGCCGGCCAGCACAAGCTCTCGGCCCCTTGGGAGGGCCCCTTCGTCATCAGCAGAGCTCTAGGCAATGACTCCTACTACCTAATCGACGCGCAGAAGCCGAAGGCACGAAAGAGAGACGACTCCAGCAAGGAGTCGGAACGACCATGGAACGCCAACCTCCTTCGAAGATTTTACAGTTGAAATGCAGTATGTATCACGCTAACTTTTGTACTAAATATGAGATAATAGACCCCCCGAGGAGGGCTCGGGGACTGCCATCTTTTATCTATGAATGAAAAGTAGCATGCTTATGACCTTGTCATTTCATTTACTTGTTCCGTTCGGCACCGGGTTCGACTAGTCGGCCCGGGGACTGGCCGACTGGAGTTATATTAGAAGTCCTATCCGCGGTCAGACAAGTAGTGTGCCGACACCCAGGCTTAGCTCTTGGCAAAGTTGCAGTTCGAAGAACCGGCTGTCCGGCTGGCAAGAGTCAAAAGCAGGAAAGGATGCCCACACGAAAAATGGCCAGGGACCAATGGGCTAATATAACGAAAGCCGGTTTGCCGCCTACCACCGACCGACTACCAGAGTAGCCGGCCGGCCGGTTTCCATTCACTTCACTTCAATCCAAGAAAGCTCGAGTACTTGCCTCCCCAAAGAGGGAAGGCGGCAAAGGAAAAAGCCTAAGGATAAAAAGCATACGCGAATGGAAACCAAACATGCACATAATAATATTTATATAAAAGACCTCCAAGAGGCCAACATTCAACATAGTTTGGATACACCCCCAGTGGGTGGAACTGCGAAAGCTTAATAAAGATTGTTCAAAAGGCAACAAGCAACAAAAATAAGGACGGCAGGTCAAGATGGCGGAGCGACCGACGAGCCGGGCTGGTCGGCGGAGACGGTTGTGCCGGCTGAAGGAGTGGCCGGCTGGCGAACCTCGGCTTGATCACCGCCTCCCGCAGAGGGCGCGCTTCCACGCGCCTCGTTGCTGGAGGCACGGTCAGCCTGAGGCCGGCCGGTTGTTCCACTAGCCGGCTCGACGTCTTCACCGTCCTCTTCTTCATCATCTTTGCCCTCGTCGCTGGAGGCGATCTCCTCTGCCGAGTCCTCGCCCACCGCCGGGTTCATCCCGAACCACTCCTCCGGCTGGGCAACGCCATCATCATTGATTTCAGGTGCAAAAACGCTGATGTCGGTGCACTCGGCGATCGTCGAAGCACGCTGGGCGATAGCCGGCCGCACCTCCTCCAGCTCCGCGTCGGCCTCCAGCCGCCAAGTGCGCAGCTGGTCCAGGTTCAGCCCTGGGTACCAAGCTCGAACGAACTCCAACGCCCGCCCGGCTCCAAGACGGGCCGCCGACGCCTTCCAAGCTTCAAAGCGACCGACTGCGACCTCCAGCCAGTCAGCAGTCCAGCTTGGGGTGTGGGGGATCGTCTCGCCGGGCCAGAGGGCGGCCAACACCTGCGCCCCGGCACGTTGGAGCCGGTGAGCAGGCTGCAGCCGCGCCTGGACAGCCAGGAGCTGCTCCTCAAGCATCCGATTCGCGTCCGGCGCGATGTTGACCCCTGCCTGACGCGCGCCTCGTGATGGGCCTCGATGGTTTGGGCGGCGAAGGCGGAGTAGCCGGGAAAGTAATCTGCACAAGAAAGTAGGCAGCAGCACAAGTCAGGCCAAAAACCAGGCGGCAAGGGGCAGGAGAGGAGCGAGGAAGGCGGCTTACCGTCGATCAAGTCCTCGATGCGGCCGAAGCCTTCATCCAGCGCTCGCCGGGTCTCAGCCCAGCTCACCGCCTCGGTCTCAAACTCTGCCTTCAGGGCGGCCTCGCTATCCTGCGCTTTCTGCAGGGCCGCCTTGTGGCTCTCCTCTTGGTTAGCCAGCTTCTTGGCCAGGCGGTCACGCTCCTGGACCAAGGCAGCATACTCAGCATCCTTGGTACGAAGGGCGGCTTGCGCTTCGCTGAGCTCCCTCCTCAAGTCGGCATTGGCCCCTGAAAGCACGAAAGAAGAAAAACCAATAAGGAAAAAGTCGTCAAGGAAGATCCGACCCGACTGCTCAGCAGTCGGCCCAAATCTCGGGGACTACACCCAGTGGGTGCGCTGACGCGCCCCCACAGGAGACAGACAAGATCAAGCACTTACTTCGGCTGTCGACCAGGTCGTCGGTCTTCCGACTCAACTCCTGAGCCTGGGAGTTGAAGGCGGCAGCACGGGAGTTATGATATTCCTGGAAGTTCAGACAGGAAGCAAAAATAAGGTAGTCGTCAAGAAAGATCCGACCCGACTGCTCAGCAGTCGGCCCGAATCTCGGGGACTACACCCAGTGGGTGCGCTGACGCGCCCCCACGGAAGAAATCAAGAGACCAAAGCGGCCAAGAATGAAAGACTCACCCGGATGGCGGCCCGCGTCGACAAGAACTCCTGGGTGTACTACTGCAGCAGGGCAGCCTGAGCTTGAAGCCGGCTCCGGACCTCTTGAGCCGCCACATTCAGCTCGCCAGTCCCCCCGCTGGGAGTCCACTCGGACGTGGCGGTGCTGGCCGCCTCCAGAGCCTCCGCCGACTAGCCGACGCCCGCAGCTCGGCGCGACTTCGGCGGAGCGGCGCCTCCCCCTGCGCGCCGACGCGTCACCGGCTGCACCTCGAAGCCGGCTCCGTCCTCCGGCTCACCCCCGGCCGGCTCCTCTGGCGCCGCTGACGATCGGCCGCCTTGGCCCGCTCCGGTTGGCGCTGCCGGCGGCGCTCTCCCCGCAAAGACCACGAGGTCCTCCCTCCTCTCCATCAGCGGCGGGTCTTGGACGATTTCCTCCGCCAGGGGCAATGGGGTGTCAGGGGCCATGGCTCGGAGGGGAATGGCGAGCAGTGGAGGCTGGTTACGCGAATCCTCCGCCTCCGTTTCTGCGGTCGCCGCCTCCGCCTGGGCCTTGGCTGCCGCGTTGGCCTGCTCCCTCGCCGCCTGGGCGGCCGCTTTTTCCCTGCCTCATGCTCCTCCCGCGCCTCACGGGCGTTCCGCTCCGTGGCCTCCCTGAGGTCGGCGCGGGGGTCCACGCGGCGGGAGCCTGAAGACCCTCCAGTCGGCCCAACTACGGAGCCACCCGGACCCCGCTCAAGGGAAAGCGGCGCCCTGTCCAGCGAGCGGGAAAAGGTTAGGAAGAATGTTCGAACAGGAGAGAACGATGAAAAGCATGCGACCAGGCAATCGACGACTTACGCTGAGACCGCCTGAGGCTGCTTCACCGCCTTGCGGAAGCGGGCCGCTTTCGCGGCCGAGTCATCTCGATTGGTCGCTGCGGTGGAGGCTTTGGACTTCTTCGGCCGACTGCCGAAGAGGATTGACGCGCCCCGCGCTTCTGTGCACCGCCGCTGGCAGCCGGCGCGGTGGACAAGCCCATGCCCTGATGGTCGGCCGCCGGCTGGCGACGCGGGGCGACTTCGTCTTCGGCATCATCCGGCCAGTCCTCGAAGCTGGCGGTAAGCCCTGTGCCTCCGGGCTCGGCGTTGTCCCCCACGACGGCGTCTTCCATGGCGGCCGCCCCCAAGTCCGTGTCGTCGACGTCGTCCACCGTGCGGTCGGGGACGTACTGGCGTTCTATCCCTGCCGCCCCGGTCGTCGGCGGAAGAAGGGGGTTCTGCTAAGAAGAACCGACCGATCAAAAGCCGGCCATCATATAGCTGGCTACCAACAAAAAGAAGAAAGATAGGAAAGCTTACCACGGGCGGAGGGTTGGCGCGAGAATACGGCAGCTTGCCGTATCGCCAGTCCTCGGCGAGCTTGCAATTGGAGATATGATTTACCATGTACGACACCTCCGCATGAGGCATCTCCCTGGTGCTCAGCCGGCTTGGGTCGAAGCGGCCGCTCATCTGACACATCATGTGGGGCCGAGTTTGGAGAGGAAGTATCCGGCGCTCCACGAAGGCGGCCATCAAGTCGGCCCCGCTCAGGCCTTCCGACTGGATCATCACCCAAAGCCGGGAGACGACAGCGTTCCCGGCCTGAGACAATGACCTGGACCGGAAACTCCATGAGGGCTGCCTCCCAGCCGGCGGGCCGGCTACGTAAGCCGGCAGGTTGACGTGGTCTCCTTGCTAGGCGACGTTCTTCACGTAGAAGTATGACTTCTGCCAGATCTTCACCGAGTGGATCAGGGGGATGGACGGGAACGGGTTGTTCTCGCCCGACCTCCTCATGGCGATGTAGGCCCCGCAGGGAGCGGGCACGCCTACAACAACAGTGCCGAGTTTACTCTGGAAGAATTCCCCCCAGAGCTCCAGCGTGGGGAGCAGCCCCAAGAAACCTTCGCAGAGAGAGACGAAGGCCGACAACAGCATCACCGCGTTGGGCGTGAGGTGATGCGGCTGAAGATTGTAGAACTCGAGGAAGGAGCGCAGGAATCTGCTCGCCGGAAGGCCGAAGCCGCGCAGGAAGTGCGAGCGGAAGACGACCCGCTCGCCCTCCTCCGGTGCCGGCGAGATCTCCGTCTCTGGCGCCAGGCGGACCCGCACGAGGTCGGCGTCGGGCAGGCGCCGAGTCTGGCGGAGGAACTCAACATGGTCCTCATGGACGTTGGAGCCATCCCACGAGCTCGACAGCGCCATGGGAGCAAGACGATGTGGCGGCGCGGTGGCGCTGAGACGGGAGGCTGCGGCGGCAACGAGAGGAAGAAAGGAGGACGAGAAGGGGCGGAGCGAGAGAGAGCGTGCGAACCTCTGTCTCTCCCCCTCCTCCCCCTACTTATAGGCTCGCATGGCGGAGCCGAGGAGGCGCGGCGTGGGGAAACGTGGGGATCGATCGTGCCCACTCCCCCACGTCCCGTGTTTATTGCACCCTAATGGCGAAATAAAATCGCCACGGGAAGGCGAGCGGTCCACCTGGGCCGCAGAAGATCGGCGTTCGGGCCGAGGCCTAGGAGTGGCGGGCCTGGGCCTGCGGCGGCGTCCCGTCACGCGCGTGCGCTGGCAGGGTCTCGCTGCCACGTGTAGCCATGGCATGGTCAGGTCAATTGTCGGAGTAAATAGCCATGGGTAGCCTAGCCGGCTTCCCCTGGCCCTTCTGAAAAAATTACGAGCCCGTCCGGCTCTCAAGAATCCAAGACATGGGGCCGCCTTCCCCTTGCTGGCTGTCACCCAGGCCGGCTTTCGGAAGGCGGCCCGACTTTAGCCCTCATGAAGAAAGCCATGGGAGGGCCGACTTCGAGAAGCCAGCCGCGAGGAGGCCGACTCCAAGAAGCCGGCTCCCACAAAGCGGTCAAGACCGTACCCTCAAAGTTTGCATCCACCTAGCGGCGATGAGACGGGGCGTGGCTACAGTAAAGCCTGCCACCCCCAAATCCCGGAGCACGACCAGCACAGTGCGCCGTACGGGTGACCATGACCCGTCCGGCGCAACACTGTTGCCATGTTGACCCTGATGCCATCCATGATGGGCTGCCAGTATGGCCCACGGGCGATGGGCCCCTTCGGGCAGAGAGACACCCGAAGCGGCCACGCCTCCCCCAGTCGGCCCAAGAGAGAGCCGGCTCCCGCCAACCGGCTTGCCGCCTCCCTCAAAGGAGACGCCCCATTAAGGAGACACGACGCGGTGAGGCTACAGCGATCGCCCGCAGGGCGGCAGCACTGTAGCCACGCCTACCTCGACGAAGCCCACGTCACCAAGATAGAGCAACAGTAACCAGCCGCCAACCAGGTCTTGGACAGTGGGGCCTGCCTGTCGACCAAGGGGCCGGCAGCTGGCGGGACCCACCAGTCGGCGGGCCCCAGCAGCCGGCGCAAAAGCCGGCGAGCGCAGTCACAGACGGCTGGGCCCCGTGCCCAGTCGGATTATGATTGTACCCCCGGGGGTAGGCCTATATAAACCCCCCGGGGCGCCCATGCAAAGGGTTGGACCCCCAGCTAGTTTTAGACACCACACAAGGAGAAGAAGCAAGCTAGCCGTGCCCTTCTTCCTCCTCCCACCAAACAGCTCAAGGAGCATTGTGTAGCTACTTGTCCATCTAGTGATCATGCGGAGACCCCGCAGAGCAGCAGTAGGGATGTTATCTCCACGGAGAGCCCCGAAGCTGGGTAAGATTCGCCGGCGTGCATGTCTTCGCCTCATCCCGTTTCCAGGCACCGGCGACGTCTTACTGGCTCCCACAATGATAAGCCACCCGTTGGCATATGTCGCACCTACCACCCGACATCAATTCCACTCTGATGATTTTTGCCGATGTTGAAAGCAAAAGTCGACTGAAAGTTATTAACCGAGAGGTGAATATGGTTGCTCCGGCGACACCAAGTTATTTGAAATGGTCTCAGACTGCCATAACATTCGACCAGTCCGACCACCCAACGCACATCGCCACCCCTGGGAGGCAAGCGTTGGTGGTCGACCCAGTTGTTGAAGGCACTCGACTGACCAAAGTCCTGATGGATGGTGGCAGTGGTTTGAACATATTGTACGCTGAGATATTGAAAGGGATGGGCATTCCGATGTCCAGACTCAGTGCCAGCAACATGAGTTTCCATGGGGTCATTCCTAGGAAGAAGGCTGAATCACTCGGCCAGATTGCTCTTGATGTGGTTTTCGGTGATTCCAAGAATTACCGCAAAGATAAGTTGACATTTGAAGTTGTAGACTTCCAGAGTGCCTACCACGCTATTTTGGGCAGGCCGGCTTATGCATGCTTCATGGCCCGACCGTGTTATGTGTATCTCAAATTAAAGATGCCTGGCCCCAAAGGTGTGATCACTATTACGGGCAATCGGAAGAAAGTGGAAGAATGTTTTCAGAAAGGTTAGAAGATCGCCGATGCTCAGATGGCAGTGGTGGAGTTGCAGGAATACCAGAAGACTGCAGACCCGAGTGATTTGTTGCGAGCCAAGAAGCCTGCTACAGAGTCAGCTTTTCAGTCGACTGGCGATACGAAGACAGCTCACATCCACCCGACCGACCCCGGCGCTGCTCCAACTCATATCTCGACAACACTCGACTCCAAATAGGAAGAAGCGCTCATCCAGTTCCTCCGTGAGAACTGGGACATTTTCGCATGGAAGCCCTCTGACATGCCGGGTGTTCCCAGGGAGCTGGCTGAGCACTGCCTAAGAGTCGACTCAAAAGTAAAACCTGACAAGGAACACCTCCGACGGTCCGCCGTCCAGAAGAGAAAGGCCATTGGCAAAGAGGTGGCTCGGCTCTTAGAGGCGGAGTTCATCCGAGAAATCTACCACTCCGAGTGGCTCGCCAGTGTCGTCATGGTCCCCAAGAAGGACAAGTCACTTCGCATGTGCATTGACTTTAAACATATCAACCGGGCCTGCCCAAAAGATCATTTTCCTCTCCCCCGCATCGACTAGATAGTCGACTCGACTATGGGATGTGAGCGACTGTCTTTTTTAGATGCCTATTCCGGGTACCATCAGATCCGTCTGTATGGGCCTGACGAGATCAAAACAGCTTTCATCACTCCATTTGGGTGCTTCTGTTATGTTACCATGCCATTCGGCCTCAAGAATGCCGGAGCCACATTCATGAGGATGATTCAGAAGTGTTTGCTCGCCCAAATCAGTCGGAATGTGGAGGCGTACATGGATGACATTGTGGTCATGTCATGGAAGGGTTCCGACCTGCTGTCTGACCTTGCTGAAACCTTTGCCAACCTCAGAAGGTTTGATATCAAGCTTAATCCATCAAAATGCACATTTGGGGTTCCTGGCGGAAAGTTACTCGGTTTTCTCGTTTCCGAACGGGGAATCGACGCCAATCCAGAAAAATTCGGTACTATACTCCGAATGAAAAGTCCTGTGCGAGTGCACGATGTTCAGAAGCTTACTGGTTGCTTGGCCGCCCTAAGTCGATTCATATCTCGTCTCGGTGAAAAGGCATTACCTCTTTACCGATTGATGAAGAAGTCTGACAAGTTCGAGTGGACTCCTGAAGCTGACGCAGCGTTCACAGAGCTCAAAGCTCTGCTCTCCACCCAGCCGGTGCTTGTTGCCCCAATCAGCAAGGAGCCTTTGCTGCTTTACATTGCAGCCATAGGACAAGTCGTCAGTACGGTACTTACGGTCGAGCAGGAGGAAGAAGGGAAAACCTTCAAAGTTCAGCGCCCAGTGTATTATATTTCTGAAGTCTTGACCCCATCGAAGCAAAGATATCCTCATTATCAGAAGCTCGTATGTGGGATTTATATGACTACAAAGAAAGTTGCCCACTACTTCTCTAATCATTCCATTGCAGTCGTCAGCGATGCTCCGTTGTCAGAGATCTTGCATAACAGGGACGCAACTGGTCGAGTGGCAAAATGGGCGATTGAACTCCTTCCTCTAGATATCAAGTTTGAGGCAAAGAAAGCTATCAAGTCCCAGGCAATCACGGATTTCGTCGCTGAGTGGATTGAACAGCAACTGCCGACTTAGGTTCACTCGGAGCATTGGACCATGTTCTTTGACGGTTCCAAGATGCTAAATGGTTCTGGCACCGGAGTGATGTTGGTCTCCCCCAGAGGAGATAAACTCAGATATGTTCTTCAAATCCACTTTGATTCCTCTAAAAATGAGGCAGAATACGAAGCACTTTTATATGGGTTGCGCATGGCCATTTCACTCGGCGTCCGTCGCCTCATGGTCTATGGCGACTCAGATTTGGTGGTCAATCAAGTGATGAAGGAATGGGACGTCAGAAGTCCAGCCATGACTGGTTATTGCAATGCAGTGAGAAAGCTGGAGAAGAAATTTGAGGGGTTAGAGCTTCATCACATACCCCGACTGAAAAATCAAGCAGTTGATGATCTGGCAAAAATAGGTTCCAAAAGAGAAGCCATTCCCAGCAATGTGTTTTTGGAACACATCCACACACCATCAGTCCAGGAGGATCCCTTCACTGAAGAGGCCCCGCAACCAAAAAGCGCCACAGATCCGACTGAAGTTGAAGTTCCAGCTATGGTCGACCTGATCATGGGAGTCTTGGTTATCACTCCCGTCTGAACAGAACCGTACATCGCATACATCCTAAGGAAAGAACTCCCAGAAGACGAAGAAGAGGCTCGACAGATCGTCCGTCGATCCATGGCCTTTACAGTCATAAAGGGACAGTTATATAGAGAAAGCGCGAATGGGGTCGGCCAGAAGTGTATTACACCAGAAGAAGGTCAGATGATCCTTAACGATATCCACTCGGGGACCTGTGGTCATCATGCGTCCTCTCGGACCATTGTGGCTAAAGCATACCGAGCGGGGTTCTACTGGCCAAGAGCCAATGAGATGGCAAAAGAGATAGTCGACAAATGTGAAGGATGTCAGTATTACTCCAATATGCCGCACAAGCCCGCGTCAGCCCTAAAAACCATTCCACTCGTCTAGCCTTTCGCTGTTTGGGGGCTGGACATGGTTGGACCACTGAGAACAGGCAGGAGCAGCTTCACTCATGTGCTGGTAGCAGTCGACAAGTTCACCAAATGGATTGAAGCCAAGCCTATCAAGAATCTTGATGCTTGCACCGCTATCAGTTTCATCAGAGAGTTGATATTCAGATATGGAGTTCCACACAGCATCATCACCGACAACGGGTCAAACTTCGATTCCGACAAATTCAAGGCCTTTTGCGCCTCTCAGGGCACTCGGGTCGACTATGCTTCGGTCGCTCACCCCCAGTCGAATGGGCAAGCAGAAAGGGAAAACGGCCTAATTCTCAAAGGACTGAAACCCCGATTGATGCGCGATCTCAAGCACGCAGCATGTGCATGGGTCGACGAGCTTCCATCGGTCCTTTGGGGATTGAGGACAACCCCGAATCGATCGACCGGAAGAACCCCATTCTTTCTGGTCTACGGAGCCGAGGCAGTCTTACCGAGTGACCTGCTTCACAACGCTCCCAGAGTCGAGCTCTACTCAGAAGATGAAGCAGAACAAGCCCGGCAGGACGCAGTCGACCTCCTAGAAGAAGAAAGAGAAATGACCTTGATTCGATCGACCATCTATCAGCAAGACTTGCGTTGATTCTATGCCAAAAACGTGAAGAGTCGAGCCTTCCAAGAAGGAGACTTAGTCATCCGAGTGGATCAGCAGAAACCACACAAGCTCGCTCCTACTTGGGAAGGCCCCTTCATAGTCACCAGAGTCCTCCACAATGGAGCATACCACCTCTACAATGTCGATCGCCAGATTGATGAGCCACGAGCCTGGAATGCGGAGCTACTCCGCCCCTTTTGTACTTAAATTCTCACTCGGATGAGATGTAATAGGAAAAACTCTTGTAGTTTATTTATCAAAGGCAAGAGCATTATAATTTTCCCAGTGATTATTATTGTTTTTGTTTGCGTAAGAAATCCCCTAGTGGGTGGCTTAGCTGCGAATCCGCTTCGCCTAAGTTTGTAAAAACAGTTTCCTACCGAGTGGCGAGCCAGCCTCCCACTCGGCAGTCCGGCACTCGCCTAAGTTCTCTCGCTTAGAGACTTAGCTGCAGTCCGGCACTCGCCTAAGTTTGAAAAAATCCTACCGAGCAGAGAGCAATCCTCCCACTCGGAGGCTTAGCTGCAGTCCAGTACTCGCCTAAGTTCTCTCACTTAGAGACTTAGCTACAGTCCGGCACTCGCCTAAGTCTGAAAAAAATCCTACCGAGTGGAGAGCAATCCTCCCACTCGGGGGCTTAGCTGCAGTCCAGTACTCGCCTAAGTTCTCTCACTTAGAGACTTAGCTGCAGTCCGGCACTCGCCTAAGTCTGAAAAAAATCCTACCGAGTGGAGAGCAATCCTCCCACTCGGGGGCTTAGCTGCAGTCCAGTACTCGCCTAAGTTCTCTCACTTAGAGACTTAGCTGTAGTCCGACACTCGCCTAAGTTTGAAAAAAAATCCTACCGAGTGGAGAGCAATCCT
>NC_041386.1:518717970-518818247 GCF_002162155.2 Triticum dicoccoides
TGCAGTCCGGCACTCGCCTAAGTTTGAAAAAATCCCACCGAGTGGAGAGCAATCCTCCCACTCGGGGGCTTAGCTGCAGTCCAGTACTCGCCTAAGTTCTCTCACTTAGAGACTTAGCTGCAGTCCGGCACTCGCCTAAGTTTGAAAAAATCCTACCAAGTGGAGAGCAATCCTCCCACTCAGGGGCTTAGCTGCAGTCCAGTACTCGCCTAAGTTCTCTCACTTAGAGACTTAGCTGCAGTCCGGCACTCGCCTAAGTTTGAAAAAATCCTACCAAGTGGAGAGCAATCCTCCCACTCGGGGGCTTAGCTGCAGTCCAGAACTCGCCTAAGTACGAAACACATCTCAATCCTCAAGGACGACGAGGGGCAGGTCGACTGCCACCTTCTCCTGGGGAGCTTCGCCACAAATACAATGTGCGATTCATCCCGCTCTACAATAACGAAGTGCAGGTCGACTACCACCTTCTCCTGGAGAGCTTCGCCACAAATACAATGTGCGCTCCGTCCCACTCTACAGTAATAGGGTGTGGGTCGACCGCCGCCTTCCCCTGGGGAGCTTCGCCACAAATACAAGACATGGGTCGACTGCTTCCCTCTCCTTCGGAGCTGCGCTATGAATACAAAAGTTGTCTCGAATGAAGAATGGGTTCACTCAGCAGGAGATTCATAAAGATATTCAACGGTAAACCAAGTTCAGGTAAATTCCAAAGGTTCCAGATCACAGATCGAAGTACTCGGGCATGCAGCCCAAAAAAGTTTAACGGTTACAAAAACCACTCGGCATTCCGAGGCAAATTTAAGGTGGGACATAAGAGTTTGTTCACTCCGCGGGAGGAGGGCTGGCAGGCTCGACGAACTCATCCAGGTCGACACCGTCGGCTATCCGAGTGGCTGCAGCGATGAAAGTCTCCATAAAGGTTCGGAAGTCGTGCTTCTGGGTGTTGGCAACCTTGATTGCTGCCAGTTTGTCCTGTCACACCTCCTTGCAGTGGACATGAACCAAAGACAGAGCCACGTCAGCGCCACACCGAGAAGCAGACTTCTTCCACTCCTGCACTCGGTCTGGGATTTCATTTAGTCGAGTCATCAGGGACTCAAGATCATTTTGGAGCACAACCTCTGGCCAAAGTGCCGGGTCAATCCGTGACATGGCGACCTTCAGTCGAGCCAAGTAGTCCACGGCACTGTCAATGCGAGATTCCAGACGGAGCAGATTCATGGCAGTTTCATCTTTCACGGGAGAGTTGATTGGATCCAAACCTGGTTCGATCCGCCCAGTCTCCTCTTCCAAGTTCTGGCAAAACTCTGCATTCACGATCCAAGGATAAGTCAATTTTCGTACACTGAGTCGACACAAAAAAAATCAGTCGGAACAGAATGTGCACCTTCAAGCTTGATGAACAACTTCTTGGCAAGACTTCTCAGATAGCTCTCCAGATCATCCCTCCTGCGAGCAATGCCTTCCATTTTCTCGCCCTGGACGAGATTCGCCTTCTTCCAGCGTGAGCACTCCTTGTTGGAGTCATTCAGAGCGGTCTTCAGCCTGGTATTCCCTTCTTCTAATTGGCCGACCGAAGCCAGCTTCTGTTCGGCCAGAGTGGTCTTGTCGTTAGCCTCCTTACGAGCAGCAGCCAAATCCTGATCCTTCTTCGCCAGAGCTTCTCTCAGTTTTTCTGCAAAGAAATGATGATTGATTCAGAAATAGCAGAAGGGTACTCAAGCCTAAAACTGACCAGTCGACAAACTCGTCTTGCCAGCGGCGCCGTCTCTGACCTTTTGCAGCTTTGTCCTGGCCAGCTCCAAGTCAAGGTTCAGTTGAATCTGCTGCTTCTCCAAGTCAGCAAAGCGAGCTCCACGATCACAAGATTTCTGAAATCAAAGGGGAGAAGTCATTTTTACAGCAAAAAACAACAAAGGCAATAAATACTAAGACTACGGTCGACTGCCCGCAGTCCACCATAGTCTCGGGGACTACACCCAGTGGGTGCACTTTGCGTGCCCCCACCGGTTCTGATCCCACTCGACCGGCCCGCCGAAGTCGAGTTCAAAAAAAAGAAAGAGAGAAAGTAGAACTCAGACTACAGTCGACTGCCAGCAGTCCACCGTAGTCTCGGGGACTACACCCAGTGGGTGCACTTTGCGTGCCCCCACCGGTTCTGATCCCACTCAACCAGACCGAGTGGAAGAGACAAACTATTTATACATTCGACAAAATACAAAGACTACAGTCGACTGCCAGCAGTCCACCGTAGTCTCGGGGACTACACCCAGTGGGTGCACTCAGCGTGCCCCCACTAGTCCAACAAATTCAATCGACACATCCAGTGGGTGTACAGATGAAAATATTTTCGGAAAGAATCTTTAGATAGCATATCCTAACAGAACAAGCGGCGACCAACTAACCTGAACGTTGCTCTGGAGAGCCGAGCTGGCATCATAGGCGGCTTGGCTGGCGTCCCGCACCGTCTTCATCTTCTCCATCATAATGTCCGCCTAGCGTATGGCTTCCCTAGCAGCATTCACCTTGTCCTCTGGGACATGATGGGTCGCAAAAAGTGAAGGCGGGTCGACAGGGGCTCGAGCAGTCGATGAAGAAGGCAAGGCACTCAACAGTGGCTCGGCGAAGGTAACAAAACCCCGATTGACGTCGCCAGTGTCCTGAACGACTGGTTCCGCCCTCAGCGTCGACTGTAGCGCCTCACTTACAGGAGCTCGCCTATTCTTCCTTGTCAAAGGCCTCTCGGACTCTTCATCATCATCAGGGAGGTCAATAATGTTGGGAGCTGTGCAAAGTTCAATTGCCAAAATCACGTTACCCAATGAGGCACATTGCAGTTGAATCGACCGAATAAAGATAGTACGGCAGAAATCATACCTGGATTAGAAGTGACCGCATCCTCCATCACCTCATCATCATCCCTGTAAGCTGAGGTCCCGGAAGTGGCAGTGCTGACAATTCCAAAGTTCGTCCAGTTAAAACAAGAAAAACAAACAACGCGGAGCGTCGAGTGAATACAAAGAGAGACACTCACGCGGAGGCGATGGGGATATCAATCTTGATCTTCGGCAACGCCTTCCGAGTCCTCGGCTCTGCAACTTTGGGGTGCTTTGGCGCCTTATCAGTCGGGGTTGGTGAAGAGATCCGAGGACGCTTCGAAGACTGACCAGCCTGAGTAATTGCCTTGTCGCGGGCACTCGGCCGTTCTTGGTCAAGCTTGGATCGCCTCTCCCTGCGACGGGCGACTCGACTTCTTCTCCATCACTTGGGTCGTCGCTTCCTCCATCCCCTTCACCATCGGAAGTCCACTCGCCACTGTCGCCGCCTCTCGCCTCGCCTTCCAGTGCTTGATCTTGCTCCTCGTTGGGCATTGAATACATTTCAATAATGGCCTGAAAGGAAGCAGGGAGAACAAAGTCAGTCGATGCAATATAGGCAGTTGCGCGAGTAAATTCAGATTACAAGCAAAAACTCAGAATCAGACCTGCTCTGGTGCATGAGACTGGTCGAAAGGGGGAACTCTCCAGGCTCCCCTGGGATTGTCCTTGTTCCCGGTAATGCCCGACAGCCACTTCTCCAGTGTGTCGTCGTCGACCTCCTCCGGGTGGATCCGGGTGGAGTCTTCAGGACCCGTATACATCCACATCGAATGGTCTCGAGCTTGAAGAGGCTGGATGCGCCGCTGAAGGAAGACCTCCAAGAGATCCATACCAGTGACCCCGTCACGAATAAGCTTTACCACTCGATCGACCAACTGCTTCACGTGCGCCTTCTCCTCCGGGAGCACCTTCAAAGGGGAGGGTTTCTCCACTCGGTCCATGGTAAAGGGAGGGAGGCCAGTCGATTGCCCTGGCGTCGACTGGTCTTTACAGTAAAACCAGGTCGACTGCCATCCGCGAACTGAGTCAGGAAGAATCATGGCCGGAAAGGAGATTTTCCCTCTAGTCTGGATGCCAAGACCCCCACACATCTGGATCACTTGGGTCCTCTCATCACTCGGATAAGCATTTTTCACTGTCTGGGAGCGACAAGTGAAAATATGCTTGAAAAGACCCCAGTGAGGCCGGCAACCCAGGAAATTCTCACACAAAGAAATGAAAGCGGCGAGATAAACGATCGAGTTGGGGGTAAAATGGTGGAGTTGTGCCCCAAAGAAGTTCAGAAATCCTCGAAAGAAAGGGTGAGGAGGCAAGGAAAATCCACGGTCGACGTGGGTGGCAAGAAGAACACGCTCACCCTCCCGAGGTTGCGGCTCAGATTCCTTCCCCGGAAGCTGCGCCGAGTCATAGGGGATCAGCCCCCCCTTCGGCCAGGTCATCGAGGTCTTCTTGGGTGATCCTCGAGTGGATCCAGTCGCCCTGGATCCAGCCCTTCAGCAGGCCGGTCCGCGAGGAAGATCCGCCCCGGCTGGTCGCCTTCCCCTTCAACCTCGTCGTCGCCTTCTTTCCCCGCTCCAGAGCCGCCGTCTTCTCCTTCCCCATTATCGCTGGCAGGACGCGTACGGAGCGGTGATGCTGGGGCGAGAGCGAGCGAAGCGGAGGGGCATGAAGAGGAGAAGAGGAAATGGGAACGCACTGTTCGGGGGACTCCGGTCCAACGCCTTATATGAGGCCGCTTCCGAGTGGCTGACGGGTAGGCCCAGGTGGCTCTCTCAAATCCCGTAACGATCGCGCGCGCGGTACGTGGTGAAAAAGGTGGCGCGGGGATCGAGGCATCTCTGCTCTATCCCATCCGATTACTGCAGCCTCCCCCGTCCCGCGCGCTTCCCAAAATTTGGATCCCACGAAATCTGCGGGCAGCAAACAACTTATCAGACCAAAAGATCTCCTCCGCACCGTCACTCGGGGCCTTACAAGTAAAGAAACTCACTCGACAAAGAATTAAGAATGGATCAAGGCGACTGGAAAGTAAGTTGCTGTCATCACTCAGGTCCGTTGATCCGGAACAAGATATGCTCACGACATGAAAAACGAGTCGGAGAGGTCCTCAACTCCTTCCCCACTCAAACCTCGATCCATTCGGGGGCTAATGATGAAGCTATGTACCTAGGGTAGGGTCATGGACCTGTCCTAACTGCCCTACCCAAGGACATCTCTAGAAGAAATCACCTTTCAATCGACTTGGAGGTGTTCCACTCGACAGACTCGAAGACACTCGACCAAGAAGATATCACTCAACCAAGATCCAACCACTCGACGGCCAGGAGACCTAAAGTCACCCCGCACGCTAACGGTCGGTCATTAAGTAGCTTTTATGGTCATCATAGCACTTTATTACTAGCGTTACCAGTAATGCCCTGCCTTAATGTACATTGAACCCTTTGTAACTTGGGCTGGCCGGGGTCCTGGCGCACTCTATATAAGCCACCCCCCTCCTCCGGGACAGGGGTTCGCACCTCTGTAATTCATACTCACATAATCCAGTCGACCGCCTTCGGGCTCCGAGACGTAGGGTTATTACTTCCTCCGAGAAGGGCCTGAACTTGTAAACCCTGCGTGCTTACAACTTCTCCATAGCTAAGATCTTGCCTCTCCATACTTACCCCCCTACACTACTGTCAGACTTAGAACCACGACAGGAGGCCCGTGAGAGATAGCAGAGAGAGAGAAAGAGCTACTCCCTCCGTTCGATAATGTAGTGCTAACATTTTTTCTAAAGACAAACTTTTGAAACTTTGACCAAGTTTATAAAGAAATTACTTATATCTACAATACCAAAGATAAATGATAGTGTGAAGTAAGTACATGTTGTGATGAATCTAATGATCGTTCCAGATGTAAATGTTTTTGTCCACATATACTTGGTCAAACTTTTCTGAGGTTTGACTTTTCAAAACATCCATATACTTATGGATGTGAGAGAGTCCCTAACTAGAGAGAGAGAGTGAGAGAGTGTGTGTGTGTGTGAAATAGAAAGAGTGAGTGAAAAAAGTGTGTGTGCGTGTGTGAAAGAGACATGGACAACACAGGATAAAAGTAGAGAAAAGGTGTGTGTGTCTTATGCAAACATATCACACATGCATCTTCGACAACGGAAGCAAGGTGAGGAGATAGTGTGTGGTTGTTTGCAACCGAGAGAGAAAGACCCCTAGCACATGGCTAACAAGGGTCTGATTGTTGCGGAACTTAGTAATTTCAAAAAAATTCATACGCATACACATGATCATGGTGATGCATAGCAACGAGAGGGGAGAGTGTGTCCACGTAACCTCATAGACCGAAAGCGGAAGCGTTAGCAAAACGCGGTTGATGTAGTCGTACGTCTTCATGATCCGACCGATCCAAGTACCGAACGCACGGCACCTCCAAGTTCAACACACGTTCAGCTCGATGACGTCCCATGAACTCTGATCCAGCAGAGCTTCATGGGAGAGTTTCGTCAACATGACGACGTGATGACGGTGATGATGATGCTACCGACGCAGGGCTTCGCCTAAGGACCGCTACGACATGATCGAGGTGGATTATGGTGAAGGTGGGCACCGCACACGGCTGGGAGAGATCAACAGATCAACTTGTGTATCTAGATGTGCCCCCTGCCCCCGTATATAAAGGATCAAGGTAGGGAGGCCGGCCGGCCCCTGTAGGTGCGCCAGGAGGAGTAGTCCTCCTCCTAGTAGGAGTAGGACTCCCCTTTCCTACTCCTACTAGGAGGAGGAAAGGAAGGGGGAAGGGGAGAAGGAAGGAGAGGGAGGAAAGGAGGAAAGGGGGGCCCGACCCCCTAGTCCAATTTGGTTCGGGCTAGGGGGTCGCGCGCCCTGCCTCCTCTCTTCCACCACTTGGCCCATGAGGCCCAATACTTCTTCCTCGTATTCCCGTAACTCCCGGTACTCCGAAAAATACCCGAATCACTCGGAACCTTTTCGACGTCCGAATATAGTCGTCCAATATATCGATCTTTACATCTCGACCATTTCGAGACTCCTCGTCATGTCCCAGATCTCATTCGGGACTCCGAACTACCTTCGGTACACCAAAACACATAAACTCATAATACCGATCGTCACCGAACGTTAAGCGTGCAGACCCTACGGGTTCGAGAACTATGTAGACATGACCGAGACACGTCTCTGGTTAATAACCAATAGCGGAACCTGGATGCTCATATTGGCTCCCACATATTCTACGAAGATCTTTATCGGTCAAACCGCATAACAACATACGTTGTTCCCTTTGTCATCGGTATGTTACTTGCCCGAGATTTGATCGTTGGTATCTCAATACCTAGTTCAATCTCGTTACCGGCAAGTCTCTTTACTCGTTCCGTAATGCATCATCCCGCAACTAACTCATTAGTAACATTGCTTGCAAGGCTTATAGTGATGTGCATTACCGAGAGGGCCCAGAGATACCTCTCCGACAATCAGAGTGACAAACCTAATCTTGATCTATGAAAACTCAACAAGTACCATCGGAGACACCTGTAGAGCACCTTTATAATCACCCAGTTACGTTGTGACGTTTGGTAGCACACAAAGTGTTCCTCTGGTATTCGGGAGTTGCATAATCTCATAGTCATAGGAACATGTATAAGTCATGAAGAAAGCAATAGCAACAAACTAAACGATCATCGTGCTAAGCTAACAGATGGATCAATTCAATCACATCATTCCCTAATGATGTGATCCCATTAGTCAAATGACAACTCATGTCTATGGCTAGGAAACTTAACCATCTTTGATTCAACGAGCTAGTCAAGTAGAGGCATACTAGTGACACTTTGTTTGTCTATGTATTCACACATGTACTAAGTTTCCGGTTAATACAATTCTAGCATGAATAATAAACATTTATCATGATATAAGGAAATATTAATAACTTTATTATTGCCTCTAGGACATATTTCCTTCAGTCTCCCACTTGCACTAGAGTCAATAATCTAGTTCACATCTTTATGTGATTAGTTCACATCTTTATGTGATTAGTTCACATCTCCATGTGACTAATACCCAAAGGGTTTACTAGAGTCAATAATCTAGTTCACATCTCTATGTGATTAACACCCAAACAGTGATCATGTTTTTCTTGTGAGAGAAGTTTAGTCTACGGGTCTACAACATTCAGATCTGTATGTATTTCGCAAATTTTCTATGTCTACAATGCTTTGCACGGAGCTACTCTAGCTAATTGCTCCCACTTTCAATATGTATCTAGATCGAGACTTAGAGTCATCCAGATCGGTGTCAAAGCTTTCACCGACGTAACTCTTTACGACGAACTCTTCTATCACCTCCATAACCGAGAAATATTTCCTTAGTCCTCTAAGGATAATTTTGACCACTGTCCAGTGATCTACTCCTAGATAACTATTGCACTCCCTTGCCAGAATGATGCTAAGGTATACAATAGGACTGGTAAACAGCATAGCATACTTTATAGAACCTATGACTGAGGCATAGGGAATGACTTTTCATTCTCTTTCTATTTTCTACTGTGGTCGGGTTTTGAGTCTTTACTCAACTTCACACCTTGCAACACAGGCAAGAACTCCTTCTTTGACTGTTCCATTTTGAACTACTTCAAAATCTTGTCAAGGTATGTACTCATTGAAAAAAAACTTATCAAGCATCTTGATCTATCTCTATAGATCTTGATGCTCAATGTGTAAGCAGCTCTATCGAGGTCTTCCTTTGAAAACCTCTTTTCAAACACTCCTTTATGCTTTCCAGAAAATTCTACATTATTTCCAATCAACAATATGTCATTCACATATACTTATCACAAATGTTGTAGTGCTCCCACTCACTTTCTTGTAAATACAGGCTTCACCGCAAGTCTGTATAAAACCATATGCTTGGATCACTTTATCAAAGCATATATTCCAACTTACGAGATGCTTGCACCAGTCCATAGATGGATCGCTGGAGCTTGCTCATTTTGTTAGCACCTTTAGGATTGACAAAACCATCTGGTTGCATCATATACAACTCTTCTTTAAGAAATCCATTAAGGAATGCAGTTCTGACATCCATTTGCCAGATTTCATAAATGCGGCAACTGCTAACATGATTCGGACGGACTTTTAAGTATCGATACGAGTGAGAAAATCTCATCGTAGTCAACACCTTGAACTTGTCAAAAACATTTTTTTACGACAATTCGAGCTTTGTAGATAGTAACACTACTATCAGTGTTTGTCTTCCTCTTGGAGATCCATTTATTCTCAATGGCTTGCCGATCACCGGGCAAGTCAACCAAGGTCCATACTTTGTTCTCATACATGGATCCCATCTCAGATTTCATGGCCTCAAGCCATTTTGCGGAATCTGGGCTCACCATCGCTTCTCCATAGTTAGTAGGTTCACCATGGTCAAGTAACATGATTTCCAGAACAGGATTACCGTACCACTCTGGTGCGGATCTTACTCTGGTTGACCTACGAGGTTCGGTAGTAACTTGATCTGAAGTTTCATGATCATCATCATTAGCTTCCTCACTAATTGGTGTAGATGTCACAGGAACCGGTTTCTGTGATGAACTACTTTCCAATAAGGGAGCAGATACAGTTACCTCATCAAGTTCTACTTTCCTCCCACTCACTTCTTTCGAGAGAAACTCCTTCTCTAGAAAGGATCCATTCTTAGCAACAAATGTCTTGCCTTTGGATCTGTGATAGAAGGTGTACCCAATAGTTTCCTTTGGGTATCCTATGAAGACACATTTCTCCAATTTGGGTTCGAGCATATCAGTTTGAAGTTTTTTCACATAAGCATCGCAACCCCAAACTTTAAGAAACGACAACTTTGGTTTCTTGCCAAACCGCAGTTCATATGGTGTCTTTTCAATGGATTTAGATGGTGCCCTATTTAACGTGAATGAATCTGTCTCTAATGCATAACCCCAAAACGATAGTGGTAAATCGGTAAGAGACATCATAGATTGTACCATATCTAATAAAGTACGGTTACAATGTTCGGAAACACCATTACGCCGTGGTGTTCCAGGTGTCGTGAGTTGCGAAACTATTCCGCATTGTTTCAAATGAAGACCAAACTCGTAACTCGAATATTCTCCTCCACGATCAGATCGTAGAAAATTTATTTTCTTGTTACAATGATTTTCCACTTCACTCTGAAATTATTTGAACTTTTCAAATGTTTCAGATTTATGTTTCATCAAGAAGATATACCCATATCTTACTCAAACCATCTGTGAAGGTCAGAAAATAATGATACCTGTCGCGAGCCTCAACACTCATCGAACTGCATACATCAATATGTATTATTTCCAACAAGTCTGTTGCTGGCTCCATTGTTCCGAAGAACGGAATCTTACTCATCTTTCCCATGAGGCATGGTTCGCAAGCATCAGCTGATTCATATTCAAGTGATTGCAAAAGTCCATCAGCATGGATTTTCTTCATGTAATTTACACCAATATGACCTAAACGGCAGTGCCACAAATAAGTTGCACTACATTATTAACTTTGCATCTTTTTGCTTCAATATTATGAATATGTGTATCACTATGATCGAGATTCAATAAACCATTCACCTTGGGTGTATGACCATTGAAGGTTTTATTCATGTAAACAGAACAACAATTATTCTGACTTTAAATGAATAACCGTATTGCAATAAACATGATCAAATCATATTCATGCTTAACGAAAACACCAAATAACATTAATTTAGGTTAAACACTAATCCCAAAAGTATAGGGAGCATGCGATGATGATCATATCAATCTTGGAACCACTTCCAACACACATCGTCACTTCACCCTTAACTATTCTCTGTTCATTCTGCAACTCCCGTTTCGAGTTACTAATCTCAGCAATTGAACTAGTATCAAATACTGAGGGGTTGCTATAAACACTAGTAAAGTACACATCAATAACATGTATATCAAATATACCTTTGTTCACTTTGCCATCCTTCTTATCCGCCAAATACTTGGGGTAGTTCTGCTTCCAGTGACCAGTCCCTTTGCAGTAGAATCACTTAGTCTCAGGCTTAGGTCTAGACTTGGGCTTCTTCACTTGAGCAGCAAGTTGCTTGTCGTTCTTCTTGAAGTTCTCCTTCTTCCCTTTGCCCTTTTCTTGAAACTAGTGGTCTTGTCAACCATCAACACTTGATACTTTTCTTGATTTCTACCTTCATCGATTTCCGCAGCATGAAGAGCTTGGGAATCGTTTACGTTATCCCTTGCATATTATAGTTCATCACGAAGTTCTAGTAACTTGGTGATAGTGACAAGAGAATTCTGTCAATCACTATCTTATCTGGAAGATTAACTCCCACTTGATTCAAGTGATTGTAGCACTTAGACATTCTGAGCACATGCTCACTAGTTGAGCTATTCTCCTCCATTTTGTAGGCAAAGTACTTGTCAAAGGTCTCATACCTTTTGACATGGGCGTGAGTCTGAAATACTAATTTCAACTCTTGGAACATCTAATATGCTCCGTGGCGTTCAAAACGTCTTTGAATCCCCGATTCTAAGCCATAAAGCATGGTGCACTAAACTATCAAGTAGTCATCATATCGAGCTCGCCAAACGTTCATGACGTCTGCATCTGCTCCTGCAATCGGTCTGTCACCTAGTGGTGCATCAAGGACATAATTCTTCTGTGCAGCAATGAGGACAATTCTCAGATCACGGATCCAATCCACATCATTGCTACTATCATTTTTCAATATAGTTTTCTCTAGGAACATATCATAAATAAAAACGGGGAAGCTATACGCGAGCGACTGATCTACAACATAGATATGCAAATACTATCAGGACTAAGTTCATGATAAATTAAAGTTCAATTAATCATATTACTTAAGAACTCCCACTTAGATAGACATCCCTCTAGTCATCTAAATGATCACGTGATCCAAATCAACTAAACCATGTCCGATCATCATGTGAGATGGAGTAGTTTTCAATGGTGAACATCATTATGTTGATCATATCTACTATATGATTCACGCTCGACCTTTCGGTCTCCAGTGTTCCGAGGCCATATCTGCATATGCTAGGCTCGACAAGTTTAACACGAGTATTCCGCGTGTGCAAAACTGGCTTGCACCCGTTGTATGTGAACGTAGAGCTTACCACACACGATCATCGCGTGGTGTCTCGGCATGAAGAACTGTCGCAACGGTGCATACTCAGGGAGAACACTTATACCTTGAAATTTAGTGAGAGATCATCTTATAATGCTACCGCCGAACTAAGCAAAATAAGATGCATAAAGGATAAACATCATATGCAATCAAAATATGTGACGTGATATGGCCATCATCATCTTGTGATTTTGATCTCCATCTCCAAAGTACCTTCATGATCTCCATCGTCACCGGCATGACACCATGATCTCCATCATCTTGATCTCTATCAACGTGTCGTCATATGGTCGTCTCGCAACTATTGCTTTTGCAACTATTGCTATCGCATAGCGATAAAGTAAAGCAATTGTATGACGCTTGCATCTTATGAAATAAAGAGACAACCATAAGGCTTCAGCCAGTTGCTGATAACTTTAACAAAACATGATCATCTCATACAACAATTTATATCTCATCACGTCTTGACCATATCACATCACAACATGCCCTGCAAAAACAAGTTAGACGTCCTCTACATTGTTGTTGCAAGTTTTACGTGGCTGCTACGGGCTGAGCAAGAACCATTCTTACCTACACATCAAAACCACAACGATAGTTTGTTAAGTTAGTGTTGTTTTAACCTTCTCAAGGACCGTGCGTAGCCACACTTGATTCAACTAAAATTGGAGAAACTGACACCCGCCAGCCACCTATGTGCAAAGCACGTCGGTAGAACCAGTCTCGCGTAAGCGTACGCATAATGTCAGTCCGGGCCGCTTCATCCAACAAAACCGCCGAACCAAAGTGTGACATGATGGTAAGCAGTATGACTTGTATCGTCAACAACTCACTTGTGTTCTTCTCATGCATATAACATCTACGCATAAACCTGGCTCGGATGCCACTGTTGGGGAACGTAGTAATTTCAAAAAAAATCCTACGCATACACATGATCATGGTGATCGATAGCAACGAGAGGGGAGAGTGTGTCCATGTACCCTCGTAGACCGAAAGCGGAAGCGTTAGCACAACGCGGTTGATGTAGTCGTACATCTTCACGATCCGACCGATCCAAGTACCGAATGCACGGCACCTCCGAGTTCAGCACACGTTCAGCTCGATGACGTCCCACGAACTCCGATCTAGCATAGCTTCATGGGAGAGTTTCGTCAGCACGACGGCGAGATGACAGTGATGATGATGCTACCGACGTAGGGCTTCGCCTAAGCACCGCTACGATATGATCGAGGTGGATTATGGTGGAGGGGGGCACCGCACATGGCTGGGAGAGATCAACAGATCAACTTGTGTGTCTAGAGGTGCCCCCTGCCCCCGTATATAAAGGAGCAAGGGGGAGGCCGGCCGGCCCCTGTAGGCGCGCCAGGAGGAGTCCTCCTCCTCCTAGTAGGAGTAGGAATCCTTTCCTACTCCTACTAGGAGGAGGAAAGGAAGGGGGAAGGGGAGAAGGGAGGAGAGGGAGGAAAGGAGGAAAGGGGGGCCGACCCCCTAGTCCAATTCGGTTTGTGCTAGGGGGCCGCGCGCCCTGCCTCCTCTCTTCCACCACTTGGCCCATGAGGCCCAATACTTCTTCCCCGTATTCCCGTAACTTCCCGGTACTCCGAAAAATACCCGAATCACTCGGAACCTTTCCGACGTCCGAATATAGTCGTCCAATATATCGATCTTTACGTCTCGACCATTTCGAGACTCCTCATCATGTCCCCGATCTCATCCGGGACTCCGAACTACCTTTGATACATCAAAACACATAAACTCATAATACCGATCGTCACCGAACGTTAAGCGTGCGGATCCTACGGGTTCGAGAACTATGTAGACATGACCGAGACACGTATCCTGTCAATAACCAATAGAGGAACCTGGATGCTCATATTGGCTCCCACATATTCTACGAAGATCTTTATCGGTCAAACCGCATAACAACATACGTTGTTCCCTTTGTCATCGGTATGTTACTTGGCCGAGATTCGATCGTTGGTATCTCAATACCTAGTTCAATCTCGTTACCGGCAAGTCTCTTTACTCGTTCCGTAATGCATCATCCCGCAACTAACTCATTAGTTACATTGCTTGCAAGGCTTATAGTGATGTGCATTATCGAGAGGGCCCAGAGATACCTCTCCGACAATCGGAGTGACAAATCCTAATCTTGATCTATGCCAACTCAACAAGTACCATCGGAGACACCTGTAGAGCACTTTTATAATAACCCAGTTACGTTGTGATGTTTAGCACACAAAGTGTTGGGGATATTACTACTGGAAGTAAACCGGCCAGGAGTGGCCGGGTTAACTCTATGAGGATTAGAAGCCCAGGAAGACAAAGGATGGTGGCGCTTTATAAAGTCCCAAGGCCCAAAGGTGGGTTAAGGCCTGTAGATGTAAACCGACATTATCATGTAACTTGTATTGTAAGATAGGAGGAATAGAGACCGAGTTGGACACGTTGATGATCCGGCCTTGGGACTCTGTAAACCGACGGGCGTCGACCTATGTATATAAAGGGACGACCCGGCGGCGGTTTTGGGACAACACACAACAACTCGAGAGCCAGGCAAAGCGGATTCGCTCACTGGTCATCGAAACCCTAGCAATTCCATCACAACTAGAGTAGGCTTCTACCTTCATCGTAAGGGGCCGAACCAGTATAAAACTCTTGTGTGCCTTGCCCGCTTTAACCCCTTTAAGCTAACCCATAGCGATGGCTCCACGACTAAGTCCTTTCACAAGGACATCTGCCGTGACAAAACCACGACAGGTGGCGCCCACCGTGGGGCTGTCGCACGATGGTTTCGAGTTCTTGAAGGGCAGCTTCGAAGGACTCAAGGGATACGTTGTGGGCCGGATGACTAAAAGTCGTCTCGGCAAGCTCTACATCAACGACACAAGATGGGGTCCCGAGGCCGGTTCAATTGAATACGGGTACCGGGTCCCCTTTGGTGGAATTCACGTCTTCATCGGCAAGATCGGTGAACCGGGCGCTGAGCCGGACATCTGCATCGACATCATCGAGTCTGCCCGGGTTCAGTCCGTAAAGCATGTCTTCATAGGTGCCATCCAAGGAGCGGAATACGAGGAATGAATCGGCATTCGGTGGCGAAACTGTTGTCTGCTCCGATGACGAGTCTTCAACTGGAGAGACCGAGTCGCTATACCAGCTGCAGGGTGGCCAGATTAGTGGAGGTTCTGATGGCAATAGTATTCCGAACCCCCTCGATCTGCCAAGTCGGGTCGCAGTCTTCATGGCCGGTACACAACCAGCGCAACACTCTTCTACCGCTGCGGCAATGATCTCCGGATCAGCAACAGCAACACCAGCGGGAGCAGGGGGCTCTGCGCCGCCTCCGAATCAAGTTTTGTCTGATCTATTCAACGCTTTAGCAACGTTGCTAGCGGCGAAGGTGGACACAGCAAACCGGGATCGGCACAACACAGAGATTGCAAAGGTGAAGGATCAGATCACTCAAGCTAAGGCGGACCTGGAAGCAGAAAACACTAGGATGGCTATAGAGCGGGCCGGATTGGAGGCTCAGGCGTACCGGCTTATGCTGGATCTGAGTGCGCCGGATGATGTCATGAGGAGAAGATACCAATCGCGCCTTTCGTCGGTCTTGGAGGCGAGGAATCTCTTTAACACACCTGGAGCAGGCACCAACAACCAACCTGTGGTGAACCGGGTGGAGGCACCTGGGACCGGGGCGCCGGTTCAGCCTCGTGCGACGGATCCTCCTCCTCCGCCCCGTCAAAACGACCTTCCATCACATCGCGTCTCAACACCTCCGGGTCATTACTCTAACCCATTGGATAACATCGTTGCGGCCGCTTCACGATTGGCAGCTCTCCCGATTGATGGCGAGTCCCCCGTAGCAGTTGAGACACGACGGGCTAGGGAGTTCCTTCAGACAGCTTTGACTCAGCAATAGCCTATTCATATAGCCGCGAAAGGATTCATTCCACTCCCCGCCCAAGCCGGAGCTACAGCAGTCATATCAATGAGCTGACCGTATCAAGCAGTGCGAGGAATCGCAATCCGCCCCATGGCAATAACCCCGCGGGTGACGGTGGCAATGCCCAGGATGTAGTGGATTGCGCTAGGGCATGTCAGGAAGCCGAGTTAGCGGCACAACACGAAGCTCCGGTTCGTCAGCTCACGCCGGTTCGTCAGTTCACTCCGGTTCGTCCAACAACATTGGTGGAACCAGGGGTTACTTCCAGTTCTTTGGGAGTTCCATGTCTTGTTCCAGCGCTGCGCAACGTATGGTTACCCAAGGATTTCAAGGGCCCGCGTAAGGTGCCGAATTACACCGCCGATTTATCCCCTGAGTCATGGGTGGAGAGTTATGAGAAGGCAATGGAGATGCTGGATCTGGATGAAGCAGCGTGTGCCAAGTACTTTACCATGATGTTGGAGGGAACAGCTCGCACGTGGCTGAAAAATCTGCCAGCCAACTCTATTGGATCATGGGCCGAGTTAAGGGCCCGGTTTATCCAGAACTTCAAAGATATGTGCAAGCAGCGCATGTCCATCATGGATTTAGCTGCCTGTGTCCAGGAAGAAGGAGAATCGACGACCCACTAGGTGCGCCGGGTTTCGGAGATTTTGCATTTGTTGGACCGTATCAACGCTGGCACAACCATTTTAACATTGGAGGGAAATTGCTGGTTTGCGCCTTTGAAGCTGAAATTGGGACGGCTTAAACACCATTGTAATGACATGGGAACACTCATGGCGGCTCTAGTGAAGTATGCCGACTCTGATAGTACCAAGGACCCCGAGTCTTAGGATGACAAGAAAGGGAAGGGAAAGAAGAGCGGCAACGCCAAGGGGCAGCTGCATAATCCAGCATGTCATCGGAACAATGGTAAACGCAAGGCAGAAAGTAGCTTGGACTTTGTGGCTAACACCAACACCCAGGATAATGATCATCGGCGTAAGGGTAAACCGCCCCAACGGGGTGGAGGGTCAGGCCCCAATCTAGAGCGCCTGTTAAATCAGCCTTGCCCAAAGCACGGCTCAAAGGATAGACCCGCTACGCATCTTTGGAAAGATTGCTTTATTATGCGGGAGTTCAAAAATTCAAATCTTTTTCAATACGATAACGGACCGCCCGACGGTTTAGGAGGTGGTTTCCACGGGCCGGGTTATGATGGTGGCAGGTACGGTTCAGGGTTCCAGGGCAACCAAACCGGACATGGCAATCAGAACAGCCAGGGCAACCAGGGAGGTTACAACCATCAGGGGAATCAACAGCAGCGGCAATCAGGTTATCATAGCAATCCAAAACAGTTGAATAGTGGGCAGTATCATGTCTTCACCACTAGCTTATGTAAGCGCGATCAGAAGCTTCAAAAAGAGCTGTGAATTCTGTTGAACCGGCGGTACCTCATTATCTGTGCTGGTCCGAACAACCCATCCTGTGGAGTCGAGAGGATCATCCACCCCGGGTTGACAATCCTGGTCATCTGGCTTTAGTGGTGGCACCCCAGGTTGGCGGGTATAAATTTACCAAGGTGCTTATGGATGGAGGAAGCAGTATTAACATCCTTTACTATGAAACCTTTCGTCGCATGGGGTTAACAGATAAGAATCTTAAACCGTCGAACACTGTGTTTCATGGGCAGTGCCTGGTAAATTGGCACACCTAGTTGGCAAGATAGCTCTGGAAATTGCTTTTGGAGACGAGCATGATTCAAGATCAGAGGTGTTGACTTTTGAAGTGGTGAAAATCAAGAGTCCATATCATGCCCTGTTTGGACGGCCGACTTATGCTAAGTTCATGGCAAGACCTTGTTATGTTTATTTGCAGCTTAAGATGCCGGGTCATAAGGGGACCATCACGGTGCATGGAAGCCGAAAGATTGCTTTGGAATGTGAAGAAGGGGATGCAGCTTATGCTGAGTCGGTTTGTGCCACGGAGGAGCTGAAATTTTACAAAGACAATGTTGATCTGGCAGATATGACTTCTCTGAAAAAGCCAACTACTGAGCATGATCCGGCACTGAAGTTTAAATCAGCTGAGGAGACTAAACTGGTTGACTTTGTTCCTGGCGATTCATCCAAGCAGTTCAGCATCAGCGCTAACTTGGATCCGAAATAGGAAGGCGCACTCATCGAGTTCATCCGTGAGAACCGGGACATCTTTGCATGGAAGCCTTCTGACATGCCAGGTGTACCGAGGGAACTCGCTGAGCACACCCTTAACATAGATCCTAAGTTTAAACCGGTCAAACAATTTCTTCGCCGCTTCAACGAAGAAAGGCGTAAAGCTATTGGTGAGGAGGTAGCCTGGCTCTTGGCAACATGGTTTATTGTGGAGGTCTTTCACCCTGAGTGGTTGGCTAATCCGGTGCTGGTACTTAAGAAAAATGGCACTTGGCGTATGTGTGTGGATTGCACGGATTTAAACAAAGCCTGTCCAGCTAACCCCTTTGCTCTCCCTCGAATTGATCAAATTATTGATGCTACAACAGGTTGTGACCGTTTGTGTTTTCTGGATGCTTATTCTGGTTATCATCAGATCAAAATGGCAGTTAAGGACCAGGAGAAGACAACCTTCATAACTCCCTTTGGAGCCTTCTGCTATGTATCTATGCCTTTCGGGCTCAAGAGTGCCCAGGCAACTTATCAGTGTTGTGTTCAGAATTGTCTACATAAACAGATTGGGCGCAACGTACATGCATATGTGGATGATATTGTGGTGAAACCCAGAAAGGAGGAAACATTGATAGGTGACTTGAGGGAAACTTTTGATAACCTCCGGGTTTATAAGATGATGCTTAATCCGGCCAAATGTGTCTTTGGTGTACCGGCAGGCAAGCTTTTGGGTTTTCTGGTGTATAACAGGGGGATTGAAGCTAATCCAGAGAAAATCACAGCTATCACGTCTCTGGCTAAACCGGTGTGCATTAACGATGTTCAACGTCTGGCGGACCGGATTGCAGCCTTAAGCCGGTTTTATCAGTCGCCTTGGAGAGAAGGCTATACCTTTGTATCATATGTTAAAGAAAACGGATCACTTCGTCTGGAGTGATGTTGTTGATGAAGCACTTGCAGATCTGAAAAGACAGTTAGCCGAGCCACCTGTCCTTGCAGCTCCGGTTGATAAGGAGCCTTTATTTCTATATGTGGCTGCTAATGCCCGAGCTATTAGTGTGGCTATTGTTATGGAGCGCAAGGAGGCTGGGAAAGAGTATCCGGTTCAACGGCGGGTTTATTATATCAGCGAGGTGCTTATAGAGTCTAAACAGAGATACCCACATTGGCAGAAACTAGTGTATGGAGTTTTTGTGGAAAGTCGGAAGCTTAAGCATTATTTTCAAGGTCATCCTATCACAGTGGTCAGTTCAGACCCACTGGGAGATATCATCCAAAACAGAGAAGCAACTGGCCGGATTGCTAAGTGGGCTATTGAACTTGGACCTCACGGGCTCAAATATACACCTCGCACAGCAATCAAATCCCAAGCACTCATGGACTTCATCAATGTGGACAGAGTCGCAAGCGCCGGAGGAAAAGCCCGACAATACTTATTGGACTATTCACTTTAACGGGTCCAGGCAATTGGAGGGCTCGGGGGCTGGAGTCATATTAACTTCCCCACGAGGTGATAAGTTTTGTTATGTTCTCCGTTTAATGTTCCCTTGTACTAACAATGCAGCTGAGTATGAGGCCTTGCTCCATGGTCTTCGGATGGCTAAGGAAATGAACTTAAGCCGGGTTAAGTGCTTTGGTGATTCGGACCTGGTGGCCCAGCAGGTATCTGGCACTTGGGATTCCAAGGATCCACTTATGGCAGCATATAAACGAGAGGTGGATGCAGTGGCTCGTCACTTCAAAGGTTATCAAGTGGACCACATAGACCGGCGGAAGAATGAAGCAGCAGATGCTTTAAGCCGCTTAGGCTCTCAACGTAAACCGGTGCCTCCCAATACCTTCCTCGATGTATTGCATAATCCGTCAGTGAAGATACCTACGGAAGAGGATTTGGTTGTGCCCGACCCGGAGGCTCAATTGGTGGCGGCTCTTCATGTTATTCCAGATTGGACGGTCTCGTACCTGGCGTACATGAACCGGGGCGAGTTACCAGACGATGAAACTCTGGCCCGGTAGATAATCCGGAGATCCAAGTCAATGACCATTGTCAATGGAGAGCTACATCATTGTAGTGTCACAGGAGCATTTCAGCATTGTGTCTCTCCTCAAGAAGGTTGTGAGATCTTGCGTGAGATTCACAAGGGAGATTGTGGTCACCATGCCGGTTCAAAATCCTTGGTGGCTAAGGCTTTTCGTCACGACTTCTATTGGTTGATGGCTCATGCTAATGTTGAGGATTTGGTAAAGAGGTGTGATGGTTGTCAAAAGTTTGCACGCCATGCTCATGTTCCGGCCCAAGAGTTAAGAATGATCCCAATAACTTGGCCGTTTGCAACTTGGGGGCTCGATATGGTTGGACCTTTTAAGATGTCCAAGGATAAGAAGACTCACCTGTTGGTAGCAGTTGATAAGTTTACCAAGTGGGTAGAGGCAGAGCCAGTCAGTAAGTGTGATGCAGCCATGACGGTTCAATTCATCAAAAATGTGATATTCCGGTTTGGTTTTCCACACAGCATTATCACTGATAATGGTACTAATCTGTCCAAAGGTGCTATGGAGGAATTTTGTCAATGAGAGCACATCTGGCTTGACGTGTCATCAGTGGCTCACCCCCAATCTAACGGCCAGGTAGAAAGGGCCAATCAAGAAATTTTGAGAGGTATCAAACCCCGGCTTATGGTTCCTTTAAAGCGGACGTCGGGTTGTTGGGTGGAGGAGTTACCTTCCGTGTTATGGAGCATCAACACCACACCAAACAGATCTACAGGTTACACACCTTTCTTCATGGTTTACGGAGCAGAGGCAGTTCTTCCTAGTGACATACATCATGACTCGCCCCGTGTGCCGGCTTATGTTGAAGCTGATAACGAGAAGGCACGTCAGGATTCACTGGACCTGTTGGATGAGGAGCGTGATCTTGCGGCAACACGTCCGGCGATTTACCAACAAGATCTGCGACGTTATCACAGCCGCCAGGTTAAAACCAGGACTTTTCAAGAAGGCGATCTGGTGCTCCGGCTCATCCAGGATAAGACTGATATGCACAAGTTATCCCCACCTTGGGAAGGACCTTTCGTGGTCAGCAAAAATTTGCACAATGGATCATACTACCTTATTGATGTCTGAGAGCACAAAGACTCACGTAAACCAGAGGAGGAGACCCAGCGGCCGTGGAATATAGCTCATCTTCGGCCTTACTATACTTGAGCCATAGGCTCTTTTTATGTACATACTTATAACAATGTATATATTATAGTCAATATAATAAACCAGAGCCTCGGCTAAAGCGGGGTCTCTATTTGTTTTACATCATGTGTTTTCATGGGGGCTTCTGTTTACAAAGCGGAGTTCTATTAATCCGGCTTGTCAAGCCACACACATAAAAGGAAATCACTAGGGGGCTAGGTAATATCTGAACCTTAGCTACACCTCTTGATTGGCTTAAAGCCAAAGGGACATCACTAAGGGGCTTGGTTGTATTTGCACCATAGCTACACCTCTTGATAGGCTTAAAGCCAAAAAGGAAATTATGTGGGGCCAAAGAGAGTGTTGCACCAGCACAACTCAAACATAGGCACCCACCGAGCACAGCTCAAATGTTGCTTAGGGGCTCTTTGCTTCTCGAAGAACAAATAGTCTGCACCTTTGCAATAGGCTATCAAGCTAGGCTTGGAAGCCAGGTGTATTCACCTAAAAACCCGGGTTATCCTGCCTCTTTAAGTAAGCCACTCCGTCCAGGTAAACCTGGTATGACCCGTCGAACGTTTGACAAGTCAATCTCATAGACCCTGAACTTGTCAAAGTTAAAACGATGATTGGTTAAAGATTGAGGTCAATCTTAAAAGGCTTTGAAAAATGGTTTAAGTTAGTGGCCTGGCAGCCCATGAAAAGCCTCAATTTAGGGCCTAGTAGCCCATGAAAAGCCTTGCATATTCTTCTTGTGTTTTCAGCAAAGTTTTCTTTTTTTTGATATTCATAAGTGTTTTCTGATAAATCGGCGTTTATTAAAACCCGGCGTGACTTACAATGCTAAATTGTTAGTACATGATCAGCTATAATCCAGCTTTTCTGTTCTGGTCTAGTTTTGACTACTAGTCACCAGTATTATATGGTTAAACCGGTGTTTATCATAACCCGGTATGGTTTTATCGTAAACCGGCAAACCTGCAAGGAGTCATCTATACTCCAGCTTGGTGTTATCACCTCTTTTTTACACAACCATGGGTGAAAAGAACGAGGTAACAAGTATTTTTCTATCTTATAAATAGCCTTGGTCCTACATCCAGGTTCTATTTTTGGGCATCATGACCCGTCCAGCGGTAAACCGCCAGGACCCTTTTTCAATCTCTTGTATGCAGGAACAAGTTAACATACAGCCACTGCGGATTATGAATATAAATAACAATCCCGAAAGCATGGCGAGTTATCAGTATCCAGCAACATAAGTATGCTCGATGGCATAATAGACAAGGTGTTTGAACTAGCCTATTACAAGGCATTTTTTCTGCCCACACAGGATAATTGTTTCAGCAAGATAGAGTAGGCTACGACGGGCTAAAGCGGCCTCCGGTTCAGGATTCATCACCAGGACGACTTGAAGATTGCGGATCATATTGAGTAGGTGCATCCTCCTCCTCTCTACCCAGTGGCTGGAAATCAATTGTTGTCCAATCAATTCCGGCTAAAGCTCGAAACACAGCTTCTTCACATATAAGGGGGGAAGGATCAATGTCAGGGGCATAAGTGTGCTTACGAATTGGTGGAACAAGATCCTCTACATCATGTATCGGCGCGGGATATCTTTTCTGATCAACATCATAAACCGGCTGATAATGAGACGGGTCCGTTTCATCCACCAATTTGCTCGCTATGGGTCGCATTTCCCTTATTAACCTTCGGAGATCATCATTGTTGAATTCTGAACCGTCTTCCTTTACGTTGGGGTAGCCTTGGCCAATATCTATCGGTTCAAGATCTGGAATCCATGCCTTGGCCCGGATTAGCGTAGTAACAGTGCCTGACCTTGCAGCGGATTTTTTCAGTTCATCCAACTGGGCAGGCAGCATTGGCAGCTTCTCGATGGTTTCTTTTATCAACGTTGGAGGAGGCCTGTTGTAAGCAGCAGCGCAGATAGCCCGTTGGGATTCGGAATATAGCTGCTCTATCAACGTATAGGCAGCCTTCAACTTCATCCGCATATCAAAGCCCAGATGGGTAATGCGGGTCCCTGTGGCATTGTAAGTATGAGTAAATCGACAGCTGATAAGGAAAAGGTGACTTGGAAAAACGTCAGATGAGGACGCTTACCAAACACAGCAGAAGTCATAGTGTTTATTTGCTGCTTTAAACTGGCGAGTTCCTCAACCACCGGTTTCAGGGCTGCTTCTGCATCTTCGGCCTTCTTTGCTAAAGCGACCTTCTCAGTGTCCCAATCTGCACACTCCTTCTGAAAGCTTTCCTTCAGCTTCTCCGTGGCTGCTAAAGCATTAGTCAGTTCTTCCTTGGCTTTGGACACCTCCGCTTGCTGAGATTTAATGTTCTCCTGAAGGTTGGCGGTTTGAGCATCCTTCTTACTCAGCTCGGCCTACAAAGACAAGATATATCATCAATGGGTTATGTATATTTGAAGTACCAAGCACATGACAAGTTATGCACTTTGTACTTGGGGGCTAACACCTATTTTCTCTGTTATCAGAAATTTTTGCAAGTCCCAAGTACAATGCAAGCATTATCCTTGACACTTGGGGGCTAATGACCATCTGTTCAAATTGAAGCATTGGTTAAAGACCCGGTTTACCTTGGAAAGATAAACCGGCCCTTGGGAACTACACATGCGAAAAATACAGGAACACAATGATAAAGTACCGGTTTATTTTAAAGACTACTTGACAAGTGAATGATAAGCATGCAAGGGTTAAGATATTACAAAGTCCCGAGTTATGATTGCCATCATAAACTGGCCCTTGGGGGCTACTAGAGTTGGTACTTACAAATTGGATTTAAGAAAGGAAAAGTGATGAAAATACCTCATAGCGCTCCTTCATCAGATTCACTAAACTAGCTTCATAGTCACGATTTGCGTGCAGACGGTTTAGAAAGCCAGAGTGGAGTTCTTGAGCACTGAGGTGGGCATAGCTTGATAAATCGGTGCTCCATTTGCCTTTTTCCATGCCAACACGCTCTTCCTTGGCACTATGTTTTGCCAAAACAACAGGATGGCCAGGAGAGGTGTGGCCAACACCAGTAATGATAACCTCATCTTCCTTGTCACCATCAGCTTTTTCTGGAGTTGATGGAATATCAGCAGCCTTCACTGGACTAGAAGGTCTGTCATCAGTCCGGACTGGACTTGCCGGTTTATCATCTTGCACAGCGGTATCAAGTTCTGCTTGTTCATCAACGTTATGATGTTGAGGGGGTGGTTCATCAAATGTGGCCTCAGTATTTGGACCTTCCGGTTCCGTAGTCAGCTCCGGTTCAATCACCACATGGTCTTCAAACAGGTTATTCACCCGAGCCTTCTTACTGGGTCTGGCTTTGGCTCTAAAAAGAGCAAACGCAAAGGTTAGCATATCATATAAAGCGTGAAACATCAAAAGATTAAGTTCAAATACTTACCCAACAACGGTCTTAAGAGGATGGAGTTGTGTGGTCGTTGATTCGTCGGATGATGAAGGAGGTGTCACCTGATAATTTGAATCGGACGGATTAAGAGGTTGTCAGAAATAGCCAGCCTTGGGATAAGAAGTGTCAGAAGTGGGTGAGACCTCAGATCGGCGTTTTCGAATCGGGGTATTCGGTAAACCGGTCGAAGTGACCGTTTGGCCGCTGTGCCAGGTTGTGCGGCGAGCCTCGTGCTGCTGCTTCTTCAAAAGAAATTTTGGATCCAAGTGAGAAAGAGGGTGAGAAAATCTTACTTTTCAGACTACTTGACGGATTTTTTGTATTGGCAGAGGGTCTGAACCGGAGGAAAGGATAATCACCTCTGCATTGTCAGCTTGGCTGCCCTCAGCGTCCTCCTGATAAATATCATTGTCAATGAGGTGCATGAAAAGTGAACCAAGTGAATCAAGTCCTACCTTTGCTTCCGGTTCATTAGGGTCGTCATCAAGCTCTAAACCGATGGGTTCAGGTGCCTTTCTCTTCGTGGTTTTCTTGACAGCTTTCGTTTTAGGTCGAGAAGACTTCACTGCTTTCTCTGAGGTTTCTTTTTCTAGAATGGATCATCACCCTGTTTAAAAATGGGCAGAGGGTATTCAAAGTTGCACAGTTCAAAAATATCAGGTGTAAAGCGGAAGCAAAAACAATACTTGCAGCGGGCGGTTTGTTCTGCGTGTAAAAGGGGCTTAACCCGGTCTTGCTACAGACAGCTTCCGATTCATTCAGCATTTTCTTGACAGACTCAGTAACTTCCTCATCTGCTAGCGGAATTTCAATATGACGTTGGGAGTCTTTTACGTCACCGGTGTACTCACACATTAAACTGGAGCGGCGGCTTAACGGCAAGATACTCCAGGATATCCAGCAATGGACGAAGTCCACACCTGTTAAACCGTTGGCCATACAAGCTCTAAGCTTGGCGAGTTGTGGTGCGTACGAGGCCCGTTCCTGGGCACTTAGTCGCTGTGGAAGCGGATGAGTATTGGCGAGCCGATGAGCACGGTAACCCGGCAGAGGGTTCTCATCTTTAGGAGAGGTGTCCTTGCAATAGAACCAAGTTTGATTCCATTCTTTTGGGTGACTGTGGATTTTGGCATGAGGAAAACTAACATCCTTCCTCTTCTGAATGGAGACGCCACCAAGTTCAGTATTGGGCCCGTCTACGAATTCAGTGCGACGGTTCAAGTGGAAGAAATCCCGGAACAACTCGACAGTCGGTTCTTCTTGTAGATATGCTTCACAAAAAACCTAAAAGTTGCAGATATTGGATACAGAGTTGGTTCCAATATCTTAAGGGTGGATCTGAAAGCTGGCAAGTACATCTCAGAAAAACTTGGATCCAGGCGGTTTAAAACCACGGCCTATATGATCAGCAAACACCACTACTTCACCCTATCTAGGGGTAGGAAGATTTTCCGGCGCAGGAACTCGCCACCGGATTTCATTTTTCTTCGGTAAGGTACCAATTTTGACCATTCCATTCAGTTGCTCCTCGGTAACCCGGGAAGGGACCCGGTTACAGGAATAGAAATATTTGGCCATTGCAAGTGAAGAGCTGGAAAGAAAATAATGCCGGTTTATGATTCATTAATGACAAGGCGTACGGTACAAGAGGTTGAGGAGAAAGGAATTCGAGCTTGTAATATTGGTAAACTGGAGGAGGTTATTGTTGGAAATATGCCCTAGAGGCAATAATAAAATCATTATTATTATATTTCCTTGTTCATGATAATTGTCTTTATTCATGCTATAATTGTATTATCCGGAAATCGTAATACATGTGTGAATAATAGACACCAACATGTCCCTAGTAAGCCTCTAGTTGACTAGCTCGTTGATCAACGGATAGTCATGGTTTCCTGACTTTGGACATTGGATGTCATTGATAACGAGATCACATCATTAGGAGAATGATGTGATGGACAAGACCCAATCCTAAACATAGCACAAGATCGCATAGTTCGTTTGCTAGAGTTTTCCAATGTCAAGTATCCTTTCCTTAGACCATGAGATCGTGTAACTCCCGGATACCATAGGAGTGCTTTGGGTATACCAAACGTCACAACGTAACTGGGTGACTATAAAGGTATACTACGGGTATCTCCGAAAGTGTCTGTTGGGTTGACACGGATCAAGACTGGGATTTGTCACTCCGTATGACGGAGAGGTATCACTGGGCCCACTCGGTAATGCATCATCATAATGAGCTCAAAGTGACCAAGTGTCTGGTCACGGGATCATGCATTACGGTACGAGTAAAGTGACTTGCCGGTAACGAGATTGAACGAGGTATTGGGATACCGACGATCAGATCTCGAGCAAGTAACATACCGATTGACAAAGGGAATTGTGTACGGGGTTGTTTGAATCCTCGACATCGTGGTTCATACGATGAGATCATCGAGGAGCATGTGGGAACCAACATGGGTATCCAGATCCCGCTGTTGGTTATTGACCGGAGAGCGATCTCGGTCATGTCTACATGTCTCCCGAACCCGTAAGGTCTACACACTTAAGGTTCGGTGACGCTAGGGTTGTAGGATATGTATATGCAGTAACCCGAATGTTGTTCGGAGTCCCGGATGAGATCGCGGACGTCACGAGGAGTTCCGGAATGGTCCGGAGGTAAAGAATTATATATAGGAAGTGCTATTTCGGTCATCGGGACAAGTTTCGGGGTCACCGGTATTGTACCGGGACCACCGGAAGGGTCCCGGGGGTCCACCGGGTGGGGCCACCTATCCCGGAGGGCCCCATGGGCTGAAGTGGGAAGGGATCCAGCCCAAAGTGGGCTGGGGCGCCACTTCCCCCTAGGGCCCATGCTCCTAGGGTGGGGGAAACCCTAAAGGAAGAGTCCTAGAAGGGGAAGGCACCTCCTAGGTGCCTTGGGGAGGAGGGATTCCTCCCTTGGCCGCCGCCCCCCTAGGAGATTGCATCTCCTAGGGCCAGCGCCCCCCCTTAGGCCCCCTATATATAGTGGGGGGAAGGGAGGACCTCTCACCCTTGCCTTTGGTGCCTCCCTCTCCCTCTCCAACACCTCCTCCTCCTCCATAGTGCTTGGCGAAGCCCTATCGGAGTACTGCAGCTCCATCACCACCACGCTGTCGTGCTGCTGCTGGAGCCATCTTCCTCAACCTCTCCTTCCCCCTTGCTGGATCAAGAAGGAGGATACGTTACGCTGACCGTACGTGTGTTGAACACGGAGGTGCCGTCCGTTCGGCGCTAGGATCTCCGGTGATTTGGATCACGTCGAGTACGCCTTCCTCATCCCCGTTCTTTGAACGCTTCCGCGCGTGATCTACTAAGGTATGTAGATGCAATACGATTACTCGTTGCTAGATGAACTCCTAGATGGATCTTGGTGAAACCGTAGGGAAATTTTTGTTTTCTGCAACGTTCCCCAACAGTTATAAACCGCTTACAACAGAGTGTTTTTAAAGTGGTAAAGCGATGAACAGTTTACAAGGGGACTAATGGTATATGCCGGATTATCATACTTCCAAAAGTTAAACCGCCTATATTGATATGAAGAGTACAGATCTACGCATGCCTAAGTGAAGGAAAACAAGTTTCACAAGAATTATATGATGATTTCAGATCTGCGGTACGATAGGAAACTAGAATATATTCAGACCTAAATTTCAGATACCAGTTCATCAGGTTCAGATGAGTTTTTCCTAGTTAAAGGGGATGGTCTGATAAGGAAAAGTGAGATTATGGCTACGGTCGCACAAAGAGCTAACAGATCTAACTAGTCTTTGATGCTACTGGGAAGGAAAGAGAAGAACAGCACCAGAGCTTCGATGAAACTCCGATGAACACTGAAACCCTAAGTGGATCTACAAAGAAAAGGGGGAAGGCTTACCGAAGCTATCAAAGCAGAGGAGGTGCGCCGCGTTTTTCTGATCCAATCAGGTTGATGCAGCGGCCGATGATAAGGCAGACGTAAAGCTCAACAACGGCGGCGGTGCTCAGGTGCAGAGGCGTCGCGAGGAGGAAGAAGAGAGGAGAGGGCAACGGGAGGAAAAGGAAGGGGTCCTCCGCCATATTTATAAGGATAAAGAGATAAGCGACAGGCGCGGGAATCGAGGAGCCCAAAAAATTAATAGATAACGAGATTGTTGCCTCGACTGTCGGATGCTCATTAATAAAAGGGGATCTTCAGCTTTAAATAAACAGGTGATGTCACGGCGGTTTACTACAAATCCGGAGGATGATGTCAGGGCGGTTTACAAGATTTATGCGAAGGTGCAAGGGCAGGAATTTTTCTAAGTATTGAGGATTGACATGAACAAGTTCAAATCAATCTGGGGCCTAATGTTGGGGATATTACTACTGGACGTAAACCGGCCAGGAGTGGTCGGGTTAACTCTATGAGGATTAGAAGCCCAGGAAGACAAAGGATGGTGGCGCTTTATGAAGGCCCAAGGCCCAAAGGCGGGTTAAGGCCTGTAGATGTAAACCGACATTATCATGTAACATGTATTGTAAGATATGAGGAATAAAGACCGAGTTGGACACGTTGATGATCCCGCCTTGGGACTCTGTAACCAACGGGCGTCGACCTATGTATATAAAGGGACGACCCGGCGGCGGTTTAGGGACAACACACAACAACTCGAGAGCCAGGCAAAGCGGATTCGCTCCCTGGTCATCGAAACCCTAGCAATTCCATCACAACTAGAGTAGGCTTTTACCTTCATCGTTAGGGGCCGAACCAGTATAAAACTCTCGCGTCCCTTGTCCGCTTTAATCCCTTTAAGCTAACCCGTAGCGATGTCTCCACGACTAAGTCCTTTCACAAGGACATCTGCTGTGACAAAACCACGACACAAAGTGTTCCTTCGGTATTCGGAAGTTGCATAATCTCATAGTCATAGGAACATGTATAAGTCATGAAGAAAGCAATAGCAACAAACTAAACGATCATCGTGCTAAGCTAACGGATGGGTCAAGTCAATCACATCATTCCCTAATGATGTGATCCCGTTAATCAAATGACAACTCATGTCTATGGCTAGGAAACTTAACCATCTTTGATTCAACGAGCTAGTCAAGTAGAGGCATACTAGTGACACTTTGTTTATCTATGTATTCACACATGTACTAAGTTTTCTATTAATACAATTCTAGCATGAATAATAAACATTTATCATGATATAAGGAAATATTAATAAATTTATGAGTAAAATGCATCACAAGTCCTAAACTATCATAGGTGTGTCAGTTTAGTCCTATAACTTTCAAACTGCACTTTTGGGTCCTAAAACTATCAAAAGTATGTCAGTTTAGTCCTATAACTTCGAAACTGCACTTTTGGGTCCTAAAACTATTGGAGGTGTGTCATATTTAGTCCCATAACTTCAAAATTGTAGTTTTGGGTCTCAAAACTATGTATGTTTGTTCATCTGAGGTCCTAATCTTGCATGGCCACCATCCATGGTGCATTTTTTCAAATGAGCCCTTTGTATGTGTTTATATCCCCCAAAGTGGTACATACGCTTCCACGTTGCAATGTGTCCTGCAACCTGCATGCCCACCACCTCCATGGCCATGAGCTGCACGGTAGCCTCCCTGAGAGGTTTGGCGTGACTGTCGGGGAGACCCCGAGCTAGTCGGCATGAAGGACGACATCCCTCTCCCTCGGCGAGGCCGCCGGGGAGATCCCGAGCCAATTGGGATGGAGTACGCCATCCCACCTCTCTCTCTCTGTGTGTGTTTGATGATATCGTTGTTGCCCCGACACCCTTGCCGTAGAGTTGGCCGTGCAGGCTGTTGTTTGGGCACGAGCATGGTCATAGGTGGTGAGCTATCGGGTGACACAAAGGAGTGCGCGGAAACTGCAAAGTTGGCGCAGAGGTCATCGAGAGTGACACAACCCTAGTAGTAGCCATAGGTGGGTAGCAATTGGACATTGTGCGACATGTCGTTCTGCTGCTGTTGGGGGAGGCTGAGATGACCGGTCTACTCTCCTCGCTGGAGCTCAAACCATCATTCCACTGATGGCCTCTGTACCGTCGCCTCTGAGCATTCTGTGCGTGGGAGAAGACGAGCGCGTGAGAATGAGGCGAGACAATGCTCTAGTTTTTTTTGCATATTTACCTGGTGGGCCCATTGGGTCAGGTCAACGTGGCTACAATCCAAGCATTTCCAAGTGACTCGTTGGTGGGTCAATGCTAACCATGCAAGGTTAGGACCTAAGAGGAAGAAACTTACATAGTTTTGGGACCCACAACTACTGTTTCAAAGTTATAGGACTAAACTGACACACCTTTGATAGTTTTAGGACCCAAAAGTGCAGTTTCGAAGTTATAGGACTAAACTGGCACACCTCTGATAGTTTTAGGACCCAAAAGTGTAGTTTCAAAGTTATAGGACTAAACTGACACACCTCCGATAGTTTTAGGACTTATGATGCATTTTACTCTAACTTTATTATTGCCTCTAGGGCATATTTCCTTCACTGACAACCAAGGGAGAGAGGTCAAGAGAGACGTACGGAGAAAATGCAGACATGGGGAGGAGAGAGTGTATGTTTGTGATAGAGAGATCCCCTAGAGATTGTGATGGGACTACATGGGTGGGAGATCGAGTGACAAGGTGTGTGCGCGATAGAAGATACCCCGAGAGATATCAAGATAGACGTATGGATGGAAGGAGACAATACGTGTGTTCCTGATGGCTAGTGAGAGATAATCATACTTAGGGGGGAGTGCGTGCGCCTATGATGGAGTGAGGGATTATGGTACTTAGGGGGGTGCGTGACACATAGAGAGAGAACAAGGGTGGAGAGTGTTGGATAGGTCTATATGTAGCGCAAGCGAGACATGTGTATGTGTGAACCAGGGAGATATAAAGTTTGAGAGAGATAGAGGAGCCCCAATAAGGCTGAGTGGTGCGTCAGATAGCTGAGAGGGGGAAGAGATATTCCATCCGCTCGATAATGCAGTGCATGTAAAAAATTTTAGAAGTCGAACTTTGGAAACATTGATCAGGTTTACGCAAATGTTATTTATAATCTACAATACCAAAGATACATCATATGAAACTACATCTCATGATGAATCTAATGGTATATGTTTGCCATTCTAGATGTAAATGTATTTCTCCACGTACATGGTCAAACTTTGTGATGTTTGACTTTTCAATAAATTTATATGCTATGGACCGAAGAGAATGCCTAAGTCGAGAGAGATCGAGTGCGTGTGAAGGAGAATGAGTGAGTGTGCAAAAAGAGTATGTGTGTGAAAGAGAAAGGGACATCAAACGATAAATTAGAGAGAGTGTGTGTTTTTTCGTTTCTTATGCAAACATATCACGGATGCATCTCCGAGATAGAAAAGCGAGGTGAGGAGATACACAAAGATAGCTAGTGCGTGATTGTTTGCAACGGAGAGAGACACCCCTATAGCACATGTCCAATAGAAGTCTGGCCAACAAGGAACAAAGGTCGAGAGGGACACATGGAGAACATGAACGCATGGGGAGGGAGAGAGGTTGTGTTTGTGATAGAGAGATCCCCTCGAGATCGTGAGGGGACTTATATGGGTGGGAGATCGAGGGAGGTGCGTGCGAGATAGAAAGATGCCCTGAGAGAAATCGAGATAGACCATGCACATGTTTGTGATGGAGACTAAAATTAGCTAGTCATATACATATAGGGGGGACTATGTGTGCCTACATTTGAGTAAGAGACCATCATACTTGGTTAGGCATGAGATTGTGTGTGTGCGCGTGTGAGATGGAGAGAGAACGAGGGAGAGAGATAAAGTTTTAGATGGGTCTATCGAGTGCGAGTGAGATATGCATGTGTATGTGTGACCCAGGTAGATGGAGAGTTTGAGAGAGGGGGAAGAGCTCCGAGACGACATAGTGGTGCGTGAGAAACTTACGGGTAACGAGCCAAGGAATTTGTGTGCGTACGATGAGTGCACCCAAGATATTTAGCTTGGACTAGAGAATCATACATAGTGTGCGAGAGAGACCTATAGATAGAGTATATATGCATGCAAACTAGAAAGACCCCCCCACACACACACACAAACAGAGAGAGAGAGAGAGACTGAGAGAGACGGAGAGGGAGGGAGAGGGACCAACAAGGTTTGTGTGCTGGATGCATGCGACAAAATTGAAGATTGTCAGCGAGAGAGAGAGCGAGAAAGAGAGAGAGAGAGAGAGAGAGAGAGAGAGAGAGAGAGAGAGAGAGAGAGGGAGAGAGAGAGCAGGAGTCCAGGAGAGGGGGAGGTCGCGTTTTATGCATCAAAGACTGATATAAACCATGTTTCGATATAAACTTGCATTCAAATATTTAAATTGGAGAACATGTTGTCTGCAATCCACACAAGAACGGAGATATGCGTATATCAAACAACTTCATTAATTTGACTCTCAACATGTTCATGGAGTACTATAATACTGTACAACATGCTACTCGATTGAGGTGTTTAATTTTGGATTTAGTTCACTATTTTGACCTGGTGAACGAGCTACTTCATTGAATCAAGATATTTCATTTTGGGTTTGATTCCCGTTTTTGAGTGGGTCAACTATTTGTCATATAGTAAATCGCTAGCAACGAGCATGTAAAAACATATTACTCCGAGCATCATCTCTCCATCTAAAAAAGAAGTGGCAAGCTAATATTTCAAAATTTGATTCGAATCGACTTGGTAAGGTAGACGCTCGTTCTCCCAAAATTTGAAAGAACCGTTAAACACCCTCTGCTCGGTGGAATTCGCCCAAGAAAATAAATGGGAGACGCAAAATTACCGGCCTATGTGGGACACGCATCAATTGGCCCGTTGTACATCGAGGGTAGGTTCGTAACTTCATCCAAGCGCGCCTTCTCCTCGGTCGAAATGACATGTGCCGAATAATTCATAAACCATGGTCGGCAAAACACCCTCTCCTCGCCCTAAATAGCTCGCGCCCACTATTTCAAAACACGCTCTCCTCGCCCGAAATCGCTCGCGCCCACTATATTTCAAAACGCCCTCCTTGCACAAAATAGCTCGCGCCCACTATATTTCCAAACACGCACTCCTCGCCTGAAATCGCTCGCGCCCAGTATATTTCAAAACACACCCTCCTCGCCCGGAATCGTTCGCGCCCACTGATACGTCTCCAGCGTATCTATAATTCATGAAGTATTCATGCCATTTTTACAATATTTTTATATGATTTTGGTATGATTTGATTAGAACTAACCCGGCTGACGCTTTTTTCAGCAGAACTACCGTGGTGTTGTTTTTGTGCAGAAATAAAAGTTCTCGGAATGCGATGAAAATCAACGGAGATTTTTTTTGGAAAATATAAAAAATACTGGAACAAAAATCCACCAGAGGGGAGTCACGGGGGGGCCACAAGGGTGGGGGTCGTGCCCACCCCCCTAGGGCGCGCCCCCTGCCTCGTGGACTCCCCGAGGCCCCCTGGCGTGAAATCAACGCCAACTTCTCCTATAACTACAGAAACCTCCGAAAATTAACCTAGATCGGGAGTTCTGCCGCCAGAAGCCTCCGTAGCCACCGAAAACCAATCTAGGCCCTCTCCAGCACCCTGCCAGAGGGGGCTATCATCACCGGAGGGCATGGAGGAGGATCCTGGAGGGGCCATCATCACCATGAAGGCCAAGGACCAGAGGGGGAACCTCTCCCCATCCAGGGGGGAGGCCATGGAGGAAGCACAAGGGGGAGAACCTCTCCTCCTCTCTCTTGGTGGCTTCGGAGTGCCATCGAGAGGGGAATCATCGCCGCGGTGATCGTCTTCATCAACATCACCATCCTCATCTCTTTTACATGGTCCACTCTCCCGCACCCCGCTGTAATCCCTACTTGAACATGGTGCTTTATGCCACATATTATGATCCAATGATGTGTTGCCATCCTATGATGTTTTGAGTAGATATGTTTTGTCTTTGGGTTGATTGATGATCTAGATTGGTACAAGTTGTATGTTTTATTTTGGTGTTGTCTATTGTGCCCTCCGTGTCGTGCAAGCGTGAGGGATTCCCGCTGTAGGGTGTTGCAATACGTTCATGATTCGCTTATAGTGGGTTGCGTGAGTGACAGAAGCATAAACCCGAGTAAGGGGATTGTTGCGTATGGTATAAAGGGGACTTGATGCTTTAATGTTAGGGTTGGGTTTTACCTTAATGATCTTTAGTAGTTGCGGATGCTTGCTAGAGTTCCAATCATAAGTGCATATGATCCAAGAAGAGAAAGTATGTTAGCTTATGCCTCTCTCTCATATGAAATTGCAATGACGACTATCGGTCTTGTTAACAATTGCCTAGGACAATTCTGCACACCGATCCACCATTATTCCACACTCGCTATTTATAATATTTAGTAATATATTCTAACTTTATGATAACAACACCTACTTTCATATTTTAGCTCTCCGATATCATGCAAAGTTATCCACTTCATACCCACAACATAGTTTTATTTCACGTTGCTAGTTGGAAGAAAACGTTCGGTGTACATAGAGTCGTATGAGTGGCAGATAGGACTTGTGAGAAAATCTAACCTTTAGCTCCTTGTGGGTTTGACACTCCATACTTATCACTTCCACCATTGGGAATTGCTACGATGATTCCCTACACTTGGGGATTATCACCCACTATTCGGGAGAAGCAAAGTTACTCTACTATCCCGACCCTCAGTACACAGACCCAAGCCAAGAAGCCTAAAGGCAGGGGTAGAACTGTAACTCCCCCCCCCCACACACACACATTTCAGACAAATGCGTCCGTAAGACATGGTCCCCCTCCCAATTCCCCATTCATACCTCGTGGGCGCCAAATCACCTTCTCCCCGGAAGCTCCCTTCTCCTGAGCGGCGAAACCTTAGCCCCTCCTCCATGGCGCCCCCACCGCACCAAATTCATAGTCGCCCTCCTCTCTAATCCCGGAGGCGCTGTCCATTTGTCGTCGTGCACTGGGCCGTGTTCCTCTTACTCCATGCTGCCGGAGCTGCCTCGACGACGGCCGCGTGAACCACACCGGAGCCGATTCACCCCCGCCATTGTTCATGGTGCCGGAGCGGCTCCAACTTTGGACTCGTCCAGAGCCCCAGCGCTGCTTCCCCGTAGCTGTCGACCATCGTGACATCTTTACTTCCCTGCCACCGGTAGCCACCACAACCGCGTCGGCCTCACCGACTAGGCAGCTGGAGCTGCCTACTTCACCGGGCCACCGGATAGGTCGCACCCTCATCTCAAATCACTTTATTTAGGCGTCAGTTGTCTGAATTTTTATTCTGGGCCAATTGATTCCCAATGGGAAGCAGCACCCCTCGAGCCGGCGGAGCTCCTAGGCTGCTGGTTGGCTGGTGTCTAACATAAGGGTGCGGGAGCGCAAGTTTGCCGCAGAAGCAGCGCTTAGATGGCTATCAGAGTTGTGTGGGTTGAAGGTACTACCGCCGCCGGATCTGGATGACGGCGAGTCTTTGTGGATTGGCCCCGGGGCGGCGCAACCACGGCAGGCGATGGGGCGGGGAGTAGGGTTTTGGTTGGGGCCACAGACGGCAGACGCAGGCTGCTCTGCCGGTGGTCGCTGGCTCTTCGAGGAAGATTCCTAACAGTGTCAGCTGGGAGGCACAAGACGGCCATCAAGCCATCCGGCGTAGATCGGACAGTACCAAAATAAAATAAAATCGTGTGACCCCAATTTAGTCTTCAGTCAAAAGACGTGTGACCACTCTCGTAACTTGTTGTTGATCTCTTAGTGTATTTCTTCAGATCAAAGAGATGTGTCGTTCTTAACATTATGCGTTTTCTGCATCTTCAGCCACACCGTCTTCTAACTCACCGCAACTGCTCCAACAAGGGAAGCATGCACCACAAGGGAGCTATAGTCCCCACTCAATAGTTCCCTGCATCGAATGCGCGCGCCCGACATGGACAGCCACAACAACTGCAGGGCCATTGACAAGTCAGCACATGATGCTCACTCCTATGGATGCCGGCCAGATAGGTTGTACCCTCATCTTACTTGTGTGCAACATTTATGGCTTTGTTATTCATCTAAGCATTGAAAATAGATTATCACATTTCACTGTATATTCATGTTGATCTCTTACGGGTCTTGTTCAGGAGTTAACGTTGTTCCATAGTTCAGCTAAGAGACTTGTTCTTTAGGTAACGTTGTTCCATAGTTATCATCCATCAGCCAATGTTATCCCACAGGCTGTTGATTATAGTATTATACCACTTCTAGTATAACCTATGTTGTTCCTTAATACTTTTGTGTGCCATCTAGTTAATCTCGAGTACAAACGATACATATTCTATAGCTTTCATATGTGTTCTCCCTTTAATTTTTGAGACCTGTTGCTGCTAGTTAACCCCAGTCCTACTATTTATGTCGTCTCCTACAGGCACTCATTACATAAATCTAACTACTAGTTGTCTTCCATGCATGTCAGATATAATTGCACACACTGATTTATCCACAAGAACCTCACGGGGCAATGTAACGGCCAACAAACTTGACGTCAATGATACCCAATATGATGGAACATGTAAAGGCAGTTCTTCACAAGACTTGCAGAAAGATGATGAATCCTATTCACCCCATAAGGTCCTTGCTCTAACTTGGCTACAACATGCATATAATGTCCTGGAGTGCATCTACTCTGTTGCAATGCCTTGTGCTTCGCCTGCTGATCATGCATGTAAATATGGCATGCTTTCCTATTTTTCAGTACCTATTCCATTAATGATAACATGTTTTCAAATTCAAGTACTGTCATTCTAGTCTACCGCAATGCCATCTGCTTAGTTTGGACATCATGCTTCTCAATATCTTATGCATTGTTATTCATCAGTATGTACCTCATTTGTCTACCATACCATGTTCTTTTTTTACATTGAAGTGTTGTCTAGTGGTCTCTTGCAATGCCGTCTTAGTTTCCCAATCATACACGCATATGTTGCCTTAGTGTTTTTCTGTAATGTATTCCGCTAGCATACAGTTTTACATTCAAGTAGTATTTTTTACCCTGTTGTCCTGTCGTATCCCTAGCTCTTACATCATACTCCCTCCGTCCGGATTACATGTTGTAGAAATGGATAAAACTAGATGTATCTAGAATTGAAATACACCTAGACCCATCCATTTATTTCTGGATGGAGGGAATACATGTCAATATGTCATGCCTTTCTATTCTTCAGTACCTATTCCATCTTTGATGTAGCATGTTTTATAATTGAAGCACCATTCTTCAATATAAGGCATGCAAGGGGAAGTAAACTATGTTAGAATCTGAAGGGTTGCAAACCAGGTCTTTGCAAAAGATCCAAATGCCAGGAGATAATAAACCAACTCCAGTCTTCATAGATACTGCTTCAGCACAGAGAAACCCAACTCCCACTGATAATAAGCATATTCTAGTGGCCAAAGAACTAGTCCGCTCTAGTCCAGCAAAAATATGTCAACTCCATTCTAAGAAGTGTGTGTGTATCCTCGCATCATGAAATTTATAGCATTCTGATCATATTTTCTACATGTTTCTTACCCATCTCTCTTTTAGAAAATAAGCTTAAAGGATAGAAGACTTTCTGTACTGGGATCGTATTCGAGGAAAGTATGTTGCGGGAATTCTCTATGCTCCAATGCTGATGTAAGTACCTGCTGTATATCACTATATTTTTACATCAACATGTATTTTGTTAATTGGTGTGAATCCAACCTTTATCTGATCTAAATTCAGCTGTTGCAAAATGTTAAAGGCGACAATGTTGATTTTTGTAAGGAAAACTGCCTGGTAGTTTTGCATACTAAGCTACATGAGTGTACTATCTCATATCATGCACATTACTGAATTGTAGTGCTGCTCTGGTTGCCCATTCATTCAATGTGTCAATGTTGCTTTTGTATTAGCTTACCTGGCTGATGATAGATGTGCCATATTGTGTTAATTTGGTGTAGGCTGGTGTGGTCTGGTTGCCCAAACGTTCGTTGTGTCAATGTTGCTTTCCTATTATCTGACCTGGCCAATGATGGCAATGCTAGTGTGTTAATTTGGTGGAGGCTGCTGAAGATAAGAAGACAAACTCTGAAAACAACAAGGCAACCCCATTGTTTCTTTCCAATAAATCTAGGCCAGGTAATATGACAATAACTCATGATTAATCTGTTCGGTTCCCCTCCTAATTTATGTTATGATGCAGTGGTCGAGACACTCTCCATTATCAATAATACAAGCCTGCCAAAATCGCCATCTGAATCTGTTCAGTTTCCTCTGTCTCGAATGCAATGGAAAAAATGTATGTTTATGATCCAATTAATGGCTGAAGCAATGATGGAAATGGTGGAGGAACCAGAGCTGCACATTCATGCGCAACAACAACTGATCAATGTTTTCAGAGACAGTGTAGCAAAGTAGCAAGAACTTGCCCACATGCTTATGGGCATCATCCGCGCTGAGGTTGCAAATTGTGATGTTGTAGATTGTTAGGTTCTGTTCATTTATTTGAACTGGTATCAATCTTTGATTGCCCAGTGGATGTAATTTCATGTAATACATGCTGGATGTGCAACGTTTTTCCCTGTATGCCGTACTTTTGCTTGATCGGTTTGGTCATGTGCATAATTGCTCGTCGTAATGGGCTCAAATTATCTAATTGGGCCTAAAGACATGTGTGAACTTTAGTGGGCCCATTAAGTTAATGGGTCGTTATCATGCCAAAAGTTAATGGTCGACCCTCTTACCTCTCGGGTCATTAACAGGCCAACATCAAAGCGGGAAACAGGCGGGCCCATTTGATTTCACGGGCCGTTAACAGGCCGTTACTAAGGTCAGGCTACATATGGCCCAACTATACCATGGGCCTTTAGCAGGCCGAAAAAGACGGGGGGGGGGCTCATACTGGACCATGAAGAGCATGGGCCGCTAAGAGGCCGAAAGTCAGGTCGTACTGTAAATGGCCCAACTGTGTTGTGGGCCTTTAGCAGTCCGAAAGAGAAACCGGGCTGGTATTAGACCATGAAGAGCATGGGCCGTTAAAATGCCAAAACTCAAGTCTGACTACAAATGGCCCAAATCATTTATGGGTCGTCAATAGGCTGAAAGACACACCGTGCCGGGAATTGGCCCAACACTTAAATGGGTCGCTAAAAGGCCAAAACTAAGATCTGACTATAAATCGCCCAACTCATTTATGGGTTGTCAACAGGCTGAAAGACACACCGGGCCGGAAATTGGCCCAACACTTAAATGGGTCGCTAAAAGGCCGAAAGATGTACATCCTGAAAATTGGCCCATCCCTTGAATGGGCCGTTAATAGGCCAAAATCACATCAGGGCGATATTGAGCCCAAATATATAGTGGGCTATTAACGGGCTCAAACTAACGATGGGTTGCAATGGTGTCAAATCTTTAACGGGCCGTTGACGGGCCGAATTGGCACATCTCGTATGGGCCATGGGCTTAAATGGACCTGACACAAGTAGGCCTTATATGGGCCGACCTGCTAATTTTTACTGGGCCGGCCTTTTTCACCGGAATGGGCCACTGTTGGGCCGTGCCACGTGTCGACCTATCATAGGCGCCTCCTGTCCAATGAATGGATGACATCTATTCCAACGGTGAGCCAACACGTGTTTCCTCCGGCCAATGAGAATTTTACACGTGGAAAATCCTCGTTGGTCCGGGCTGTTAGCGGGTTATCGGATCCAAAACCAGACCCGATAGCTTAACGGCGTTCTGTTATGGTGGATGTCACGTGTCGGTCACCCTTGACGAAAGCACTTCCATGACGCGCGATTTATCGTCATGGAAGTGGACACTTCCGTGATGATAATTTTGGTAATGTCATGGAACACTTCTACGACAACACAGGTATGACTATCTTGATTTTGTCATAAAATCGTCATGGATATACATGCATGACAAAAAAGTGACCTACTGTGACAAACACGTATCATCACGAAAGTGTATTTTTTGTAGTGCCTTGCGACTCCAAAATTATCAGGTCTGAGGGGAAAACATGCCTACCTATGGTCAATGGCATCTGAAAACATCCATTGCTTGCCATATACTCCGCTCCAGGTGAGCTCACTAACATAGGTGTTTTAAGGACTCTGGTCGGCAACTTATACTTATCCACAAATCCCCTTAATATGTATGAATGTGATGCACCAGTATCAAAAAGAACAGTAGCAGTAAATGACTTAATCAAAAACTTACCTATAATAGCATCTGGTTGTTCTTCAACCTCCTCCACGTTAATGTGGTTCACTTGTCCTCTGGTGAAATGGTTGGGCTTCTTCCTAGAGTTTCCATTTCCATTGTTGTTCCTTGCTTCAGGGCATTCGGTGGTGTAGTGTCCAGTCTTCCCGCACTTGAAACAAGTAATGTGACTTAGACCCTTCTTGGCGAGTGTTGCTGGGTTGGAACGGTTCTGGATGCTACTTTCTCCATTCCCATTTCCATTCTTGGGGCCATTGCGGTTGTGCGTGCTTCCTCCATTATGGGTATGGCCTCCATGGTTATGGTTGTATCCTCCCGAGTTAGGGGTAAAGTGAGGCTTCTGTTGAGCTCCAGAATTGTACTTCCCTTGTCCATACTTCCTTTTGCGGCTCTCTATCTGTTGTTGCTTGCCTTCAATCATAAGGGCCCTGTCTACCAAATCCTGGTAGTTATTGAATGTTGCTACCATCAACTACATACCAGCTCATCATTCAGCCCTTCCATAAACTTCTCCTGCTTTGCGGTATCTGTGGCCACATCATCTGGGGCATAGTAGGCTAATTTACTAAACTCATCCACGAACTGCCCCATAGTATGATTTCCCTGGCGTAAGTTGCGAAACTCACGCTTCTTCATATTCATTGCTCCCGTAGAGACATGGGCTGTGCGGAAAGCTTGCTGAAACTAATCCCATGTGACATTGGCTATGGGAAAAGTGGTTGTGTAATTCTCCCACCATGAGGCTGCTGGTCCATCCAATTGATGTGTGGCAAAGCGCACCTTCTCAGCATTCGTGGAACCGGTGGTGGTTAGCTCCCTTCCAGTCATGCGGAGCCAGTCATCAGCAACAATCGACTCGGTGCTACTGGAAAACACCGGCGGATTCAACCTCAAAAAACGGGCTAAGTTGTCAACTAGAGGTGGTGGCGGTGGGTTGTTGTTATTGTTGTTGTTGTTGTTGTTGCCTTGGTTCTGAACTAGTAGCTGCGGCAAGGCATTCTACTACTGGATCAACTGAGTGAGCTCCGGTGGGAAGGCAATTCCGGGGTCACGTCTTGGAGGCATCTGATGGGTTCAGAGGGGAGAGATTATAATAGAGTGGGGTCTAAAGAGAAATCACTACCCATATGCACATGAGACAAACACACAATCATAATCACACCACTAAATTCAAACAAGGGCATACAATCGATCTAACTATCATTACAAAATACTCGGACTATCCTATATACATGGGGGAATACTACTGATAATATGGTGGTCGACTAAAAACTTTGATCGGTGGAAGACTCCATGATATCTGCTCCAGCTTCGTCTTCGTAATCATCATCACTGTCGAGGTTGGAGTCGGTGTCGTCGATGATGATGTAGTCTTTGGGATGGTTGTCCTCTCCAGGTGCGGGATCTCCCATAAATACTCCTAGCTTCTTCTTTAGGTCTTCATTCTTCTCCAGTAGTACTGCAATTTCTTCTTCATATCCATCGCATGTAGACTTGAGTTCCTCTTCTAGCTCCATGTTCCTGGTCATCAACTTCTTCATGTATGTCATGCTGGCGCACATCTGGTTCTCATGACGACGAATGTGTTGGTTTAACTCCTGGATGTAGGCTGCCATGGACTTGTCCCTCCTGGTGCAAATCATTTCCCATTGCTCATCTCAGCGTCCGCATATCTGGTGGATGGTGTCCTTAAGATCCTTGTAGTAAACTTCGCCGATGCGTCTCATGGCGATGTGGGCTGCCATGCTCTTTCCTAGACTCCAGGTTGGTGCATCAAAGGGAAACTCTATGGGCTTAGTAACTGGGGCGAATGTCCTTCCTGGAACATGAACTCGAATCAACCAACGCTCCTCTTCTGGTAAAGTGGCGATGTAGGTCCCGGTGAAGCTTGGTATTCCGATGTTCAGGTACCTAGTGGCTTCCTTCAAGTGTCGTCCAAAAGGTGTATTGATGTCTACTACACAATCTTCTTCTTGTAGACGTTGTTGGGCCTCCAAGTGCAGAGGTTTGTAGGACAGTAGCAAATTTCCCTCAAGTGGATGACCTAAGGTTTATCAATCCGTGGGAGGCGTAGGATGAAGATGGTCTCTCTCAAGCAACCCTGCAACCAAATAACAAAGAGTCTCTTGTGCCCCCAACACACCCAATACAATGGTAAATTGTATAGGTCCACTAGTTCGGCGAAGAGATGGTGATACAAGTGCAATATGGATGGTAGATATAGGTTTTTGTAATCTGAAAATATAAAAACAGCAAGGTAACTAATGATAAAAGTGAGCGTAAACGGTATTGCAATGCGTTGAAACAAGGCCTAGGGTTCATACTTTCACTAGTGCAAGTTCTCTCAACAATAATAACATGATTGGATCATATAACTATCCCTCAACATGCAACAAAGAGTCACTCCAAAGTCACTAATAGCAAAGAACAAACAAAGAGATTATGGTAGGGTACGAAACCACCTCAAAGTTATTCTTTCTGATCGATCTATTCAAGAGTTCGTAGTAAAATAACACGAAGCTATTCTTTCCGTTCAATATATCATAGAGTTTGTACTAGAATAACACCTTAAGACACAAATCAACCAAAACCCTAATGTCACCTAGATACTCCAATGTCACCTCAAGTATCCGTGGGTATGATTATACGATATGCATCACACAATCCTAGATTCATCTATTCAACCAACACAAAGAACTTCAAAGAGTGCCCCAAAGTTTCTACCGGAGAGTCAAGACGAAAATGTGTGCCAACCCATATGCATAAGTTCACGAGGTCATGGAACTCGCAAGTTGATCACCAAAACATACATCAAGTGGATCACGTGATATCCCATTGTCACCACAGATAAGCATGTGCAAGACATACATCAAGTGTTCTCAAATCCTTAAAGACTCAATCCGACAAGATAACTTCAAAGGGAAACTCAATCCATCACAAGAGAGTAGAGGGGGAGAAACATCATAAGATCCAACTATAATAGCAAAGCTCGCGATACATCAAGATTGTGACGAATCAAGAACATGAGAGAGAGAGAGATCAAACACATAGCTACTAGCACATATCCTCAGCCCCGAGGGTGAACTACTCCCTCCTCATCATGGAGAGCACCGGGATGATGAAGATGGCCATCGGAGAGGGATTCCCCCCTCCAGTAGGGTGTCGGAACGGGTCTAGATTGGTTTTCAGTGGCTACAGAGGCTTGCGGCGGCAGAACTCCCGATCTAGGTTTCTTTCTGGAAGTTTCAGTATATATAAGAGGTTTTGGCATCGAGAACAAGTCAGGGGGGTCTCCGGGCTGTCCACGAGGTAGGGAGGCGCGCCCCCACCCTCGTGGGCAGTCCGGGACTCTTCTGGCCCAACTCTTTTACTCAATGGCCTTCTTCTGGTCCAAAAATAAGTTCCGTGAAGTTTCAGGTCAATTGGACTCCGTTTGATTTTCCTTTTTTGTAAAACTCAAAAACAACAAAAAACAGAAACTGGCACTGGGCTCTAGGTTAATAGGTTAGTCCCAAAAATCATATAAAATAGCATATAAAACATCCAAGGTTGATAATATAATAGCATGGAACAATAAAAAATTATAGATACATTGGAGACGTATCAAGCATCCCCAAGCTTAATTCCTGCTCGTCCTCGAGTAGGTAAATGATAAAAACAGATTTTTTGATGTGGAATACTACCTAACATATTTATCAATGTGATCTTCTTTGTTGTGGCAAGAATATTCAAATCCATAAGATTCAAGACAAAAGTTTAATTTTGACATAAAAACAATAATACTTCAAGCATGCTAACCAAGCAATTATGTCTTCTCAAAATAACATAGCCAAAGAAAGCTCATCCCTACAAAATCATATAGTTTGGCTATGCTTCATCTTCGTCACACAAAAAAACTCTCATCATGCACAACCCCGATGACAAGCCAAGCAATTGTTTAATACTTTAGTAATCTCAAACTTTTTTAAACTTTCACGCAATACATGAGCGTGAGCCATGGACATAGCACTATGGGTGGAATAGAATATAATGATGGGGTTGTGTGGAGAAGACAAAAAAGAAGAAAGTCTCACATTGACATGACTAATCAACGGGTTATGGAGATGCCCATCAATTGATGTCAATGCGAGGAGTAGGGATTGCCATGCAACAGATGCACTAGAGCTATAAATGTATGAAAGCTCAACAAAAGAAACTAAGTGGGTGCGCATCTGCTACCTCTTGAGCACTGTGTTGGTTTTCCCTTGAAGAGGAAAGGGTGATACAGCAAAGTAGCGTAAGTATTTCCCTCAGTTTTTGAGAACCAAGGTATCAATCCAGTAGGAGGCCATGCACGAGTCCCTCGCACCTACACAAACAAATAAAATCCTCGCAACCAACGCAATAAAGGGGTTGTCAAGCCCTTCACGGCACTTACGAAAGTGAGATCTGATAGATACGATAAGATAATATTTTTGGTATTTTTATGATAAAGATGCAAAGTAAAGAAAGTAAAATAAATGGAAAAGGAAATAGCTTGTTGATGGAAGATTAATATGATGCAGAATAGACCCGGGGGGCATAGGTTTCACTAGTGGCCTCTCTCGATAGCATAAGTATTACGGTTGGTAAACAAATTACTGTTGAGCAATTGACAGAATTGAGCATAGTTATGAGAATATCTAGGTATGATCATGTATATAGGCATCACGTCCGAGACAAGTAGACCGACTCCTGCCTGCATCTACTACTATTACTCCACACATCAACCGCTATCCAACATGCATCTAGAGTATTAAGTTCAAAAGAATAGAGTAACACTTTAAGCAATATGACATGATGTAGAGGGATAAACTCGTGCAATATGATATAAACCCCATCTTGTTATCCTCGATGGCAACAATACAATATGTGCATTGCTGCCCCTACTGTCACTGGGAAAGGACACCGCAAGATTGAACCCAAACCTAAGCACTTCTCCCATTGCAAGAAATATCAATCTAGTAGGCCAAACCAAACTGATAATTCGAAGAGACTTGCAAAGATAACCAACCATACATGAAAGAATTCAGAGAAGATTCAAATATTGTTCATAGATAAACTTGATCATAAACCCACAATTCATCGGTCTCGACAAACACACCACAAAAGAAGATTACAACGAATAGATCTCCACAAGAGAGGGGGAGAACTTTGTATTGAGATCCAAAAAGAGAGAAGAAGCCATCTAGCTAATAACTATGAACCCGAAGGTCTGAAGTAAACTACTCACACTTCATCGGAGAGGCTATGGTGTTGATGTAGAAGCCCTCCGTGATCGATGCCCCCTCCGGCGGAGCTCCGGAAAAGGCCCTATCGAGGATATACCCCGCGGCGTAAACCGGCCAGAAGTATAACCCGGACGGACTAGGCGTTTCATTGGTAAACCGCTAGGTCATTGGCGGTTGGCGGTGTAAACCGGCCGAAAGTTAACCCGGCCGGACTTGGCGGATTATCTGAAGACCCCGCTGACACTTGGCGAGTTACTGGTGACCCGCCTTGACCTGGCGGTTTACAAGCAACCCACCTGGTCATTATGACTCACTGGTGATCCGGCATGCGGGACAGACAAATGACAAGGCCCAAGACCTAGAAGGCCGGTTCACGTTTAATGGTGGGCCGGTTTAAGAGGAAAGGCAGGAGGAATGTTATCTTACAAGGAGCTAAGACTTGGACTTGTATCCGGTTTGTATTAGAGATAGACTAGTCCTAATCCTAATAGGACTCTACATGTAACCCACCCCTCCAACATATATAAGGAGGGGCAGGGCTCCCCAAAAGGGGACAAGATTCACAAGTTCCACAAGTTGGACAAGTTAGGTTTAGACAATAGCTCTCGAGATAGAGCACTCTTGTAACCATGATCATCATCATCAATATCAATGAAGCAGGATGTAGGCTTTTACCTCCACCTTAGGGGCCGAACCTGGGTAAAACATCGCGTCTCTCGTCCCGCTCAACCCCTCTCAAGCTACCACATAGATGCGTTGGCCTCGCGACTAAGTCCTAACAGTAAGGACATCTGCCGTGACAATTCCACGACAGTTGGCGCCCACCGTGGGGCTTGCGCACGGTGGTGTTGAGTTTTTGGAGGGCTATCTTCCGGGATCGAGAAGATCGTGATGTAACTGGATGAAAGAGAACCGGCGCAGAAGGAGACACATCGTCTCCGTGATAAGCAGTCGGAGCAATATACGAGAGTGATACTAAAGAAATTAGGGTTTTTGCATTCTGTGCGCCGCCGATGCGAGACGATCAGTCTGAACCGACAGGAGATTGGTTTCGCCGGGTCCACAAGCTGTCAAGTCACAGTTTCCATCGAGATGGCCAAAAGTTTTTTCCGTTGTCTGATCCGCCAAGTTCTGTAAGTTACAGGCTCAAGTCCAGAGGGTGTTTAGTACTGCTAGTCCGCGGGATACACAAAGATAAATCAAGTGGAGATCAAAACTAGTACTGCTACCAGGTGATTAGACAAATCACTGCTCCTGCTGCCGCCAGGCCGGGGGCAGTCTGTTTCCTCGTAAAAATGAAATACTACTCTGCGTCCCAAGTATAGGCCAAAACAGCAGAGCAATGTTTGCAGAGAAATCAAGGAATAGTACTACTACCTATTTGGATGGGAAGGAATAAGACAAGAGGCATGCACCAAAATCAGTCAAGTTCATCACGTGAATCTCCCAATGGCATGTTTCATGTCCAGCTTAAAAGAAAAGGAAAAAGGGAGATTACGACCTGGACGACATGGATATGGACAGCCAAACTAACATCGATCAAGATGAGGATTTGAAACGGGGTCAGAATCGGACTCCGCCGTGGCCTACTGACCCTGAGCCACCTTGCTGCTCGCTTATATTATTGTGACCCGCCCAAGTGCACGCCCGTTTTCTTGAGCCGGCCCATACTCCATTGACTCGTCATGAGTCGCCATGATTAAATCGCCATTGCCAACGCTGCGCCTGCCGCGAGATGAGCCGTCAGGGATGTGTTGAGCCGCCCCTCCCTCTGCACGCACTTATGCCGAAAAGACCGGAACTGCGGTGATGAGGGACCGTGGCTACAAATACTACTGCGGCTAGTACGTTGCATAATGTTATCAGTACTAATTCCTACATAAATATGCTGACGTCATCATCAAGTTGGCGGCTGAGTATCATTCAGACGAATCAGGTGATATCTATCAAAGTTTATTTTTCTTAACACATTGTTTTTATCAAAGAACAATTACTTGGTCTATGCTATTTTTTCGCAGGACCATTATTCCTCACAAAAAGGTCTTGCAAAAGGGGAGTGAGCAGACATTATTTTTTGCACTAGCGCTCATCCTGCGCAGGTTCCTACCCCCGCTACATCAGCACACGCGATTGACTTATTGTTCGCCCCTGCGGCCGATTCTCCCGCCCGCACCGGTTTATAACGTTGCGGTCGACTCGCTGTCCACGCCGGCTTACAAACGTCGCGGCCGACTCACCCGTCCGCACCGGTTCATCCGTGAGCGACTTCAGTTTCACCCAGCGATCATCAATCTCATGACGGATTATTTCCGGCCTGGCACATTAGGTGATAACAATCTAAGATATATTTTATTGGCATATATTATTGTTGTCAAAGAGCAGTTTATATTTGCCTTGGTCTGCACTATTGTTGATGCAGGACAATGTGGTTGACTCACCCGCGCCAGTTTACAGCACTGCGGCCGATTCATCTGTCCGAGCCACCTCTAATACTGTGGACGTCTCTACCGTCCGTTTATTGCGGCCTGGTTTACATCGACACGCCAGGGCCGCACCTGTCTGCATGAGCTGTTTATTGAGTATGAACAAGTCACAGCTTGGGTAGCCCGGTTTTCTTTCAAAAATTTGGAGGCAGTCATTATGTATTATCAGCCGTCGTCTGCACTGGATGGTTCAATGGACATGCACACAAGTCGCCGCCACTACAGTTTGGTTAAACTTCAAGGAGCCAGTTAGAAGGAACCATTGGCCGAGTTGCTGACACGGCTCATACGGGATCATTTATAACCCACCGCAGTCACCTCAACCTTCTGTGGATTCACATCATGCTATCAACATCAATAATATACAAGTTATGCCGGTTTATATCACGGTCAAATATGGAGAGTCTCAAGCCAACTCCTCGAGGCACCTTTGAAACTCGGGGGCTACGATGACATGACTCAGCGAATCTTGCCAGTTTTAGCAAATTTAAGAACCCCAGGACGATGGAGGGAAGGATAACCCGGTCCCGGAGGCTACTGTTATATTGATGAAAGTTTGAAGGCCATCGGAAAATTTCCGGCTTAGAAAGTATATGACAGTTATAAAATCCCGGCTCAATGAAGAAGTTCCAGGTCATCAGAAATGACTCCGGTTTAGAATCCAGCTCAAGAGACATCTTTCTCCCACAAAGTTCTGAAGCGCTCAAATCCGGTTTAACAATGTCCGGTTCAAAAAGGAATTAGCTTCTCGCAAGTTCGAGTTTAAAGGCCGTCAGAAAATTTCCGGCTGAAAATGAAGATTTCGGTTTAAAATCTGGTTCAAGGGAAAGATATCTCCCATAAAGCTTTGAAGCTCTCAATATCCGGTTTAACATCCGGTTCAAGAAGGATTTATCTCTTGCAAAAAATTAAAAATTGCCAAAGAGGACCTGATGCCACGATGCGCGGTTCAAACATGGGTATCCCGCCTTACTGGCGTGACATATTATTGATCACATGGGGGCGTCTGCTTCATAAAGCGGGGTCTCTGTTCTTTTACATCATGCGTGGTTACACGGAGTTGTTCTGTTTTAAAGCGGCCTCCGGTTTACCCCTTGAAAATTTTATAAACATCACTTGGGGGCTTGGTCGTGTCTGAACCAATGCAATACCTCTTGATAGGCGAGAGCCACCAGATCACTTGGGGACTTGGTCACGTCTGAACCAGTCATGCCTCTTGATCGTCCTAAGGCCACAGAATCACTTGGGGGCTTGGTCGAACCCGAACCATTTCCATGCCACTTGATCGGCATAAATGCCACGGTTTCATTTGGGGACCTGGCTGACTTGAACCATAGCTACACCTATCGGGAGCTTGGTCGTGTCCGACCATGGTAACGCCATCTGATCAGCTCAAATAAGCCTCTTTTTGCAAACAGTTTTATCATTGCCTTTGCTTGAAATTTTCTTTGATAGATATTTCTTTCTTTTTGTTGCGTTTTTTAATCGGCAAAATTTTAAACCGGTTCACACTGTCAAATTGGCGGAACACGGTCAAATCTTAATCCGGAGACTATCTGCCCGGTTTGATTTTCTGTTACCATCCTATTATGGAGTAAATCGGTGTTTATCACAAACCGACACGGTTTTATCATAAACCGACACAATATGGAAGGAGTTATCAGTACTCAAGATTTGGGTTATCACCCTTACTACAAAAAGTTGATAAAACCAACAATGTGATTCAATGTCACAGGTATGATATATTTCATATTTGATTATTCTTAAGTGCAGCCTTGGTTATAAACCCGGGTTATATGTTGGGCATTATGACCCGTCCGGCGGTAAACCGCCAGGACACTTTAAACTTGTTGTATGCAGAAACAGGTTGAATAAAGCATAATTACAAATCACCGGGGTTTATTAACCCGACCTGGCTTTGGACTATAAGTCGCCAGTATATATTTAGATTGCGCCATTGGAATTATGCGCTTATAAATCATTGGGTATATTATTCAAATAGCCAACATGGCTGGATTTTTATTATGGTTATCAATAACCAGTATTATGATTAAGGTTTTCAAAAGTTGCTTTAGCGCAATGGCTATCATATTATCAATAGATATGATTTATTCTACAATTGAAGGAATGGTCCCGAGTTGCTGCAGGCTTACGACCCGGCACTTGAGGGCTATATTATTTCAGTTGAAATTACATCAAATACACAAGTCTCATGTCGCTGCAAGCATGCACCATGACACTTGGGGGCTAATGCGAAGACATTTTTTGCTCACCTTATTGAAGACCCGACTCATCATATTATAATGAGCCGGCCCTTGGGGGCTACCAATTGCTCCTGTCAGCAATTCAAGGTACACACATTTTCATCTATTATTGAAGGATCCACTGCTTAGTTGGTAAAGCACAAAGCTCTCAACCTTGTGGATATGGGTTCAAGCCCCATGATGGGAGTTACATAATATAATGTTATTCTCAATGAAGTATATATAAAGTCCCAGCTCAATATTATCTTACTGAGCCCGCCCTTGGGGGCTACACATTGCTGTTAAAGTCTACATGATCATATTTTCAAAGTCCCTGCTCATTATTTACATAATGACCCGGCCCTTGGGGGCTACACTGGTTGAAGTTTTTTATGAGCATCAGGAAATTACAAGTCCTAGGTTGCTGCAAGCATGACAACCCGGCACTTGGGGGCTACATATATGGAGTATTCAGTTTATATGATTGAGATGAACTAATCGGATATCTTCAAGGTTGAAACACTTATTGGAGCAAGTCTTAAGTTATCACTATGTTCTCCTCTTAAGACTTGGGGGCTACAGGTATTATGCATATAAAGGAGGAATATCTTCATTTTATCAGTTTTGAGCAAATTAGGAAGATCAATTACATGACCCGGTGTCGACAACAATTATGACCTGGCGCTATCAATATTTATAAACCAGCCATTTTGGTAATATTAAACCGGCAAGTTTTATATCTTCAAACCGGCTGAATATCAGATAAGTATTTTCAGACCCATTTTTCTTAAACCGGTGCTTTGGGAGCTGAGTTAAAGGAGTTATTCCTCACAATATTTCTCGGTGACAGACCAATGTCGGCAAATTGATTATGAAGCTGGTCTGTTGACCTGGATTTCCCAGAAGGAAGAAATAACAAGGACTTAAGGATGATCAGGTACCGGTTTACAAAAATTCTTAACCCAGAGCATAACCTGTCAAATTTGTTCTTGTGTTTATTTTGCAGCATAAGTTTACCATGAATAAATCCAAGCTAAACTTGGGGGCTAATGTCGGGGATATACCCCGCGGCGTAAACCGGCCAGAAGTATAACCCGACCGGACTAGGCGTTTCATTGGTAAACCTCCAGGTCATTGGCGGTTGGCGGTGTAAACCGGCCGGAAGTTAACCCGGCCGGACTTGGCGGATTATCTGAAGACCCCACTGACACTTGGCGAGTTACTGGCGACCCGCCTTGACCTGGCGGTTTACAAGCAACCCACCTGGTCATTATGACTCACTGGTGATTCGGTGTGCGGGACAGACAAATGATAAGGCCCAAGACCCAGAAGGCCGGTTCACGTTTAATGGTGGGCCGGTTTAAGAGGAAAGGCAGGAGGAATATTATCTTACAAGGAGCTAAGACCTGGACTTGTATCCGGTTTGTATTAGAGATAGACTAGTCCTAATCCTAATAGGACTCTACATGTAACCCGCCCCTCCAACATATATAAGGAGGGGCAGGGCTCCCCAAAAGGGGACAAGATTCACAAGTTCCACAAGTTGGACAAGTTAGGTTTAGACAATAGCTCTCGAGATAGAGCACTCTTGTAACCATGATCATCATCATCAATATCAATGAAGCAGGATGTAGGCTTTTACCTCCATCGTGAGGGGCCGAACCTGGGTAAAACATCGTGTCTCTCGTCCCGCTCAACCCCTCTCAAGCTACCACATAGATGTGTTAGCCTCGCGACTAAGTCCTAACACTAAGGACATCTGCCGTGACAATTCCACGACAGGCCCCAAGATGGGATCTCACGGGTACAGAAGGTTGCGACGGTGGAATTAGGGTTTTGTCTCCGTATCTGGTAGTTTGGGGGTACGTAGGTATATATAGGAGGAAGAAGTACGTCGATGGAGCAACATGGGCCCCACGAGGGTGGAGGGTGTGCCTGGGGGAGGTAGGTGCACCCCCTACCTCGTGCCCTCATGGTTGCTTTCTTGACATAGGGTCCAAGTCCTCTGGATCATGTTCGTTCCGAAAATCACGTTCCCGAAGGTTTCATTCTGTTTGGACTCCGTTTGTTATTCTTTTTCTGCAAAACTCTGATATAGGCAAAAAAACAACAATTCTGGGTTAGGCCTCCGGTTAATAGGTTAGTCCCAAAAATAATATAAAAGTTTATAATAAAGCCCAATAATGTCCAAAACAGGATATAATATAGCATGGAACAATAGAAAATTATAGATACGTCGAAGACGTATCAAGCATCCCCAAGCTTAATTCATGCTCGTCCTCGAGTAGGTAAATGATAAAAACAGAATTTTTGATGCGGAGTGCTACTTGGCATAATTTCAACGAAATTCTCTTAATTGTGGTATGAATATTCAGATCCGGAAGATTCAAGACAAAAGTTCAATATTGACATAGAAATAATAATACTTCAAGCATACTAACTAAGCAATTATGTCTCTTCAAAATAACATGGCCAAAGAAAGTTATCCCTACAAAATCGTATAGTCTAGCTATGCTCCATCTTCACCACACAAAGTATTTAAATCATGCACAACCCCGATGACAAGCCAAGCAATTGTTTCATACTTTTGGTGTTCTCAAACTTTTTCAATCACGCAATACATGAGCGTGAGCCATGGACATAGCACTATAATGTCGAATAGAATGGTGGTTGTGGAGAAGACAAAAAGAGAGAAGATAGTCTCACATCACTAGGCGTATCAATGGGCTATGGAGATGCCCATTAATAGATATCAATGTGAGTGAGTAGGGATTGCCATACAACAGATGCACTAGAGATATAAGTATATGAAAGCTCAACAAAAAGAACTAAGTGGGTGTGCATCCAACTCGCTTGCTCACGAAGACCTAGGGCATTTTGAGGAAGCCCATCATTGGAATATACAAGCCAAGTTCTATAATGAAAAATTCCCACTAGTATATGAAAGTGATATCATAGGAGACTCTCTATCATGAAGATCATGGTGCTACTTTGAAGCACAAGTGTGGTAAAAGGATAGTAGCATTGTCCCTTCTCTCTTTTTCTCTCATTTTTTTATTTAGGCCTTTTCTCTTTCTTATTTATGGCCTCTTTTTTTTGTCCGGAGTCTCATCCCGACTTGTGGGGGAATCATAGTCTCCATCATCCTTTCCTCACTTGGGACAATGCTCTAAAAATGATGATCATCACACTTTTATTTACTTACAACTCAACAATTACAACTCAATACTTAGAACAAAATATGACTCTATGTGAATGCCTCCGGCGGTGTACCGGGATGTGCAATGATGCATGAGTGACATGTATGAAAGAATTATGAACAGTGGCTTTGCCACAAATACAATGTCAACTACATGATCATGCAAAGCAATATGACAATGATGGAGCGTGTCATACTAAACAGAACGGTGGAAAGTTGCATGGCAATATATCTCAGAATGGCTATGGAAATGCCATGATAGGTAGGTATGGTGGCTATTTTGAGGAAGGTATATGGTGGGTGTATGATACCAGCGAAAGGTGCGCGGTATTAGGGATGCTAGCAATGGTGGAAGGGGGAGAGTGCGTATAATCCATGGACTCAACATTAGTCATAAAGAACTCACATACTTATTGCAAAAATCTATTAGTTATCGAAACAAAGTATTACGCGCATGCTCCTAGGGGGATAGATTGGTAGGAAAAGACCATCGCTCGTCCCCGACCGCCACTCATAAGGAAGACAATCAATAAATAAATCATGCTCCGACTTCATCACATAACGGTTCACCATACGTGCATGCTACAAGAATCACAAACTTCAACACAAGTATTCTCAAATTCACAACTACTCAACTAGCATGACTCTAATATCACAATCTCCATATCTCAAAACAATTATCAAGTATCAAACTTCTCTTAGTATTCAACACACTCATCAGAAAAAAAATATTAATCTTGAATGCCTAACATAATTAAAGGGAATTACCACTCTGTTTTGTAGGACTCTCAAAATAATCTAAGTGAAGCATGAGAGAACAATAGTTTCTATAAAAACAAGTCCACCACCGTGCCCTAAAAGATATAAGTGAAGTACTAGAGCAAAAACTATATAACTCAAAAGATATAAGTGAAGCACATAGAGTATTCTAACAATTTCCGAATCATGTGTGTCTCTCTCAAAAGGTGTGTACAACAAGTATGATTGTGGAAAACTAAAAAATAAAGACTCAAATAATACAAGACGCTCCAAGCAAAACATATATCATGTGGTAAATAAAAGTATAGCTCCAAGTAAAGTTACCAAGTAGGCGAAAGAGGGGATGCCTTCCGGGGCATCCCCAAGCTTGGGCTTTTAGGTGTCCTTAGATTATCTTGGGGTGCCATGAGAATCCCCAAGCTTAGGCTCTTTCCACTCCTTGTTCCATAATCCATCAAATCTTTCACCCAAAACTTGAAAACTTCACAACACAAAACTTAAAGTAGAAAATCTCATGAGCTCCATTAGCGAAAGAAAACAAAACACTACTTCAAGGTAATGTCAAGAACTCATTATTTATTTATATTGGTGTTAAACCTACTTTATCCCAACTTCTCTATGGTTTATAAACTATTTTACTAGCCATAGATTCATCAAAATAAGCAAACAACACACGAAAAACAGAATCTGTCAAAAACAGAACAGTCTGTAGTAATCTTTAGCTAATGCACGTTCTGGAATCCCAAAAATTCTAAAATAAATTGCTGTACGTGAGGAATTTATCTATTAATCATCTTAAAAAAGAATTAACTAAATATCACTTTCCAAATAAAAATGGCAGCAATTCTCGTGAGCGCTAAAGTTTCTGTTTTTTACAGCAAGATTAAAAAGACTTTCCCCAAGTCTTCCCAACGGTTCTACTTGGCACAAACACTAATTAAACACAAAAACACAACTAAAACAGAGGCTAGATAAATTATATATTACTAAACAGGAGCAAAAAGCAAGGAATAAAAATAAAATTGGGTTGCCTCCCAACAAGCGCTATCGTTTAACGCCCCTAGCTAGGCATAAAAGCAAGGATAGATCTAGGTATTGCCATCTTTGGTAGGCAATCCATAAGTGGCTCTCATAATAGTTTCACATGGTAATTTAATTTTCTTTCTAGGGAAGTGTTCCATGACTTTCCTTAATGGAAATTGGAATCTAATATTCCCTTCCTTCATATCAATAATTGCACCAATCGTTCTAAGGAAAGGTCTACCAAGAATAACAGGACATGAAGGATTGAAATCTATGTCAAGAACAATAAAATCTATGGGCACATAATTCCTATTTGAAACAATAAGAACATTGTTGATTCTTCCCATAGGTTTCTTAATAGTTGAATCCGCAAGGTGCAAGTTTAAAGAGCAATCATCAAAATCACGGAAACCTAGCAAATCACACAAAGTCTTTGGAATCGTGGAAACACTAGCACCCAAATCACACAAAGCATAGCATTCATGATCTTTAATTTTAATTTTAATAGTAGGTTCCCACTCATCATAAAGTTTTCTAGGGATAGAAACTTCCAACTCAAGTTTTTCTTCATAAGATTGCATCAAAGCTTCAATGATATGTTTGGTAAAGGCTTTATTTTGACTATAAGCATGAGGAGAATTTAGCACGGATTGCAACAAGGAAATACAATCTATAGAATAACAATTATCATAATTAAATTCCTTGAGATCCAAAATAGTGGGTTCATTGATATTTAAAGTTTTGACTTCTTTAATCCCACTTTTAACAATTTTAGCATCAAGATCTAAAGACTCCGAATTTTTGGAACGTCTTCTAGGTAAAGGTGGATCATATTCAGTCCCATCATTATCAAGATTCATATTGCAAAACAAATATTTAATATGGTACACATCAATAACTTTTAGATCTTCATATTTATTATCATGGAAACTAGAAGAACACGCTTTTATAAAGCAATCTTTCTTAGCACGCATCCTAGCGGTTCTTTCTTTGCACTCATCAGTGGAAATTCTCATGGCTTTGAGAGACTCATTGATATCATGCTTAGGTGGAATAGATCTAAGTTTCAAATAATCAATATCAAGTGAAATTCTATCAACGTTCCTAGCCAACTCATCGATCTTAAGCAATTTTTCTTCAATCAAAGCATTGAAATTCTTTTGCGAAGTAATAAATTCTTTAATATTAGATTCAAAATCAGAGGACATCTTATTAAAATTTACATAAGAATTGTTGTAGGAATTACCATAATTATTAGAGGAATTACTATACGGCCTAGGATTAAAGTTTCCTCTATACTCGTTGTTACCAAAATTATTCCTACCAACAAAATTCACATCCATAGATTCATTATTATTCTCAATTAAAGTAGACAAAGGAATATCATTAGGATCAGAAGAAAACTTTTATTAGCAAATAATTTCATAAGTTCATCCATCTTTCCGCTCAAAATATTAATTTCTTCTATCGCATGCACTTTTTTATTAGTAGATCTTTCAGTGTGCCATTGAGAATAATTAACCATAATATTATCTAGGAGTTTAGTAGCTTCTCCTAAAGTGATTTCCATAAAAGTGCCTCCCGTGGCCGAATCTAAAAGATTTCTAGAAGCAAAATTCAATCCGGCATAAATTTTTTGTATAATCATCCATAAATTCAAACCATGTGTAGGCAATTACGTATCATTAATTTCATCCTCTCCCAAGCTTGTGCAACATGTTCATGATCAAGTTGCTTAAAATTCATGATATCATTTCTAAAAGAGATGATCTTAGCGGGAGGAAAATACTTAGAGATAAAAGCATCTTTGCACTTATTCCACGAATCAATACTATTTTTAGGCAAAGACGAAAACCAAGCTTTAGCATGATCTCTAAGAGAAAAAGGAAATAGCTTCAATTTAACAATATCATTGTCCACGTCTTTCTTCTTTTGCATATCACACAAATCAACAAAGTTGTTTAGATGGGTAGCGGCATCTTCACAAGGAAGGCCGGAAAACGGATCTTTCATGACAAGATTCAGCAAAGCAGCATTAATTTCACAAGATTCAGCATCGGTAAGAGGAGCAATCGGAGAGCTAATAAAATCGTTGTTGTTGGTATTAGTAAAGTCACACAATTTGGTATTATCTAGAGCCATCGTGACAAGCAAGCAATCCAACACAGAAGCAAACAAGAGACGGGCAAAAAGAGGCAAATAGAGAAAGAGAAGGAGGACGGAGAGAGAGGGCGAATAAAACGGCAAGGGTGAAGTGGGGGAGAGGAAAACGAGAGGCAAATGGAAAATAATGTAATGCAGGAGATAAGGATTTGTGATGGGTACTTGGTATATTGACTTCTGCGTAGACTCCCCGGCAACGGCGCCAGAAATCCTTCTTGCTACCTCTTGAGCACTGTGTTGGTTTTCCCTTGAAGAGGAAAGGGTGATGTAGCAAAGTAGCGTAAGTATTTCCCTTAGTTTTTGAGAACCAAGGTATCAATCCAGTAGGAGGCCACACACGAGTCCCTCGCACCTACACAAACAAAAAAATCCTCGCAACCAACACAATAAAGGGGTTGTCAAGCCCTTCAAGGTCACTTACAGAAGTGAGATCTGAGAGATATGATAAGATAATATTTTTGGTATTTTTATGATAAAGATGCAAAGTAAAGAAAGAAAAATAAACGGAAAACGAAATAGCTTGTTGATGGAAGATTAATATGATGTAGAATAGACCCGGGGGGCATAGGTTTCACTAGTGGCTTCTCTCGAGAGCATAAGTATTACGGTGGGTAAACAAATTACTGTTGAGCAATTGACAGAATTGAGCATAGTTATGAGAGTATCTAGGTATGATCATGTACATAGGCATCATGTCCGAGACAAGTAGACCGAATCCTGCCTGCATCTACTACTATAACTCCACACATCGACCACGTGCATCTAGAGTATTAAGTTCAAAAGAACAGAGTAACGCTTTAAGCAAGATGACATGATGTAGAGGGATAAACTCATGCAATATGATATAAACCCCATCTTGTTATCCTCGATGGCAACAGTACAATACGTGCCTTGCTGCCTCTGCTGTCACTAGGAAAGGACACCGCAAGATTAAACCCAAAGCTAAGGACTTCTCCCATTGCAAGAAAGATCAATCTAGTAGGCCAAACCAAACTGATAATTCGAAGAGACATGCAAAGATAATCAATCATACATAAAATAATTCAGAGAAGATTCAAATATTGTTCATAGATAAACTTGATCATAAACCCATAATTCATCGGTCTCAACAAACACACCGCAAAAGAAGATTACATCGAATAGATCTCCACAAGAGAGGGGGAGAACTTTGTATTGAGATCCAAAAAGAGAGAAGAAGCCATCTAGCTAATAACTATGGACCCGAAGGTCTGAAGTAAAATACTCACACTTCATCGGAGAGGCTATGGTGTTGATGTAGAAGCCCTCCGTGATCGATGCCCCCTCTAGCGGAGCTCCGGAAAAGGCCCCAAGATGGGATCTCACGGGTACAGAAGGTTGCGGCGGTGGAATTAGGGTTTTGGCTCTGTATCTGGTAGTTGGGGTGCGTAGGTATATATAGGAGGAGGAAGTACGTCGATGGAGCAACGTGGGCCCCACAAGGGTGAAGGGCGCGCCTGGAGGGTAGGCGTGCCCCCTACCTCGTGCCCTCCTGGTTGCTTTCTTGACATAGGGTCCAAGTCCTCTGGATCATGTTCGTTCCGAAAATCACGTTCTCGAAGGTTTCATTCCGTTTGGACTCTGTTTGATATTCTTTTTCTGCAAAACTCTGAAATAGGCAAAAAAAGCAATTCTGGGTTGGGCCTTCGGTTAATAGGTTAGTCCCAAAAATAATATAAAAGTGTATAATAATGCCCAATAATGTCCAAAACAGGATATAATATAGCATGGAACAATCAAAAATTATAGATACATTGGAGACGTATTAGCATCCAACTTGCTTGCTCACGAAGACCTAGGGCATTTGAGGAAGCCCATTGTTGGAATATACAAGCCAAGTTCTATAATGAAAAATTCCCACTAGTATATGAAAGTGACAAAACAAGAGACTCTCTATCATAAAGATCATGGTGATACTTTGAAGCACAAGTGTGGAAAAGGAGGATAGTAGCATTGTCCCTTTTTATTTCTTTTTTATTCGGCCTTTCCTTTTTTTATTTGGCCTTTCTTTTTTTCTTTTTTTTGGGACAATGCTCTATTAATGATGATCATCACACTTCTATTTATTTACAACTCAAAGATTACAACTCGATACTAGAACAAAATATGACTCTATATGAATGCCTCCGGCGGTTGATGTCTACTACACAACCTTCTTCTTGTAGATGTTGTTGGGCCTCCAAGTGCAGAGGTTTGTAGGACAGTAGCAAATTTCCCTCAAGTAGATGACCTAAGGTTTATCAATCCGTGGGAGGCATAGGATGAAGATGGTCTCTCTCAAACAACCCTGCAACCAAATAACAAAGAGTCTCTTGTGTCCCCAACACACCCAATACAATGGTAAATTGTATAGGTGCACTAGTTCGGTGAAGAGATGGTGATACAAGTGCAATATGGATGGTAGATAAAGGTTTTTGTAATCTGAAAATATAAAAACAGCAAGGTAACTAATGATAAAAGTGAGCACAAACGGTATTGCAATGCATTGAAACAAGGCCTAGGGTTCATACTTTCACTAGTGCAAGTACTCTCAACAATAATAACATAATTGGATCATATAACTATCTCTCAACATGCAACAAAGAGTCACTCCAAAGTCACTAATAGCAAAGAACAAACGAAGAGATTATTGTAGGGTACGAAACCACCTCAAAGTTATCCGTTCTGATCGATCTATTCAAGAGTCCATAGTAAAATAACACGAAGCTATTCTTTCCGTTCAATCTATCCTAGAGTTCGTACTAGAATAACACCTTAAGACACAAATCAACCAAAACCCTAATGTCTAGATACTCCAATGTCACCTCAAGTATCCGTGGGTATGATTATACGATATGCATCACACAATCTCAGATTCATCTATTCAACCAACATAAAGAACTTCAAAGAGTGCCCCAAAGTTTCTATCGAAGAGTCAAGACGAAAACGTGTGCCAAGCCCTATGCATAAGTTCACGAGGTCACGGAACTCGCAAGTTGATCACCAAAACATACATCAAGTGGATCACGTGATATCCCATTGTCACCATAGATAAGCACATGGAAGACATAAATCAAGTGTTCTCAAATCCTTAAAGACTCAATCCGATAAGATAACTTTGCTACCTCTTGAGCACTGCGTTGGTTTTCCCTTGAAGAGGAAAGGGTGATGCAGCAAAGTAGCGTAAGTATTTCCCTCAGTTTTTGAGAACCAAGGTATCAACCCAGTAGGAGACTACATGCAAGTCCCGCGTACCTACACAAACAAGTAAGAACCTCGCAACCAACGCGTTAAAGGGGTTGCCAATCCCTTCACGGTCACTTACAAGAGCGAGATCTGATAGAGATGATAAGATAATATTTTTGGTATTTTTATAATAATGATTGAAAGTAAAGATTGCAAAATAAACGATGCCAGAAATAACTTGTTGACGGGAGATTAATATAATGGAGAATAGTCCCGGGGGGGAATAGGTTTCACTAGTGGATTCTCTCAAGATAGCATAAGTATTACGGTGGGTGAACAAATTACTGTCGAGCAATTGATAGAAAAGCGAATAATTATGAGAATATCTAGGCATGATCATGTATATAGGCATCATGTCTGTGACAAGTAGACCGATTCCTGCCTGCATCTACTATTATTACTCCACACATCGACCGCTATCCAGCATGCATCTAGAGTATTAAGTTAAAAACAGAGTAACACCTTAAGCAAGATGACATGATGTAGAGGGATAAACTCATGCAATATGATATAAACCCCATCTTGTTATCCTCGATGGCAACAATACAATATGTGCATTGCTGCCCCTACTGTCACTGGGAAAGGACACCGCAAGATTGAACCCAAAGCTAAGCACTTCTCCCATTGCAAGAAAGATCAATCTAGTAGGACAAACCGAACTAATAATTCGAAGAGACTTGCAAAGATAACCAATCATACATAAAAGATTCCAGAGAAGAATCAAATATTTTTCATAGATAGACTTGATCATAAACCCACAATTCATCGGATCTCGACAAACACACCGCAAAAAGAGTTACGTCGAATAGATCTCCAAGAAGATCGTGGAGAACTTTGTATTGAGATTCAAAGAGAGAGAAGAAGCCATCTAGCTAATAGCTATGGACCCGAAGGTCTGAAGTAAACTACTCACACATCATCGGAGAGGCCATGGAGTTGATGTAGAGGCCCTCCGTGATTGATGCCCCCTCCGGCGGAGCTCCGGAAAAGGCCCCAAGATGGGATCTCTTGGGTACATAAGGTTGCGGTGGTGGAAATAGGGTTTCTTGGTGCTCCTGGATGTTTTCAGGGTATATGAGTATATATAGGCGAAGGAAGTCGGTTGGGAGAGCCACGAGGGGCCCACAAGGGTGGGGGCGCGCCCAGGGGGTAGGCGCGCCTCCTCGGTTGTTTCTTGACGTCCACTCCAAGTCCTGTGGATCACGTTTGTTCCAAAAATAACTCTCCCGAAGGTTCCATTCCGTTTGGATTCCGTTTGATATTCCTTTTCTGCGAAACACTGAAATAGGCAAAAAAATAGCAATTTGCATTGGGCCTTGGGTTAGTAGGTTAGTACCAAAAATAATATAAAAGTGTAAAATAAAGCCCATTAACATCCAAAATAGAATATATAATAGCATGGAACAATAAAAAATTATAGATACATTGGAGACCTATCAAACTTCAAAGGGAAAACTCAATTCATCATAAGAGAGTAGAGGGGGAGAAACATCATAAGATCCAACTATAATAGCAAAGCTCGCGATACATCAAGATCGTTCCGAATCAAGAACACGAGAGAGAGAGAGAGAGAGAGAGAGAGATCAAACACATAGCTACTCGTACATACCCTCAGCCCCGAGGGAGAACTACTCCCTCCTCGTCATGGAGAGCACCGGGATGATGAAGATGGCCACCGGAGAGGGATTCCCCCTGGCAGGGTGCCGAAACGGGTCTAGATTGGTTTTCGGTGGCTATGGAGGCTTCTGACGGCGGAACTCCCGATCTTGGTTATTTTCTGGAGGTTTCTGTATATATAAGAGGTGTTGGCGTCGAGAACAAGTCAGGGGGGTCTCAGGGGGGTCTTCGGGAAGGGTAATGAATCAAGAGTGGCATGAATGATACATTATGCATGGTGGCTTTGCCACAAATACGATGTCAACTACATGATCATGCAAGGCAATATGACAATGATGATGTGTGTCATGATGAACAGAACGGTGGAAAGTTGCATGGCAATATATCTCGGAATGGCTATGGAAATGCCATAATAGGCAGGTATGGTGGCTGTTTTGAGGAAGATATAAGGATGTTTATGTGTGATAGAGCATATCATATCACGGGGTTTGGATGCACCGTCGAAGTTTGCACCAACTCTCGAGGTGAGAAAGGGCAAAGCACGGTACCGAAGGGGCTAGCAATGATGGAAGGGTGAGAGTGCGTATAACCCATGGACTCAACATTTTTCATAAAGAACTCACATACTTATTGCAAAAATCTACAAGTCATCAAAAAACCAAGCACTACGCGTGAGGGAGTCCTGGATTAGGGGGTCTCCGGACAGCCGGACTATCTCCGTTGGCCGGACTGTTAGACTATGAAGATACAAGATTGAAGACTTCGTCTCGTGTCCGGATGGGACTCTACTTGGCGTGGAAGGCAAGCTAGGCAATATGTATATGGATATCTCCTCCTTTGTAACCGACCTTGTGTAACCATAACCCTCTCCGGTGTCTATATAAACCGAAGGGTTTTAGTCCGTAGGACAACAATCACAACATACAATCATACCATAGGCTAGCTTCTAGGGTTTAGCCTCTCCGATTTCGTGGTAAATCTACTCTTGTACTACCCATATCATCAATATTAATCAAGCGGGACGTAGGGTTTTACCTCCATCAAGAGGGCCCGAACCTGGGTAAAACTTCGTGCCCCCTGCCTCCTGTTACCATCCGGCCTAGACGCACAGTTCGGGACCCCCTACCCGAGATCCGCCGGTTTTGACACCGACATTGGTGCTTTCATTGAGAGTTCCTCTGTGTCGTCGCTGTTAGGCTTGATGGCTCCTACTATCATCGATAGCGATGCGGTCCAGGGTGAGACTTTTCTCCCCGGACAGATCTTCGTATTCGGCGGCTTTGCACTGCGGGCTGATTTGCTTGGACATCTGGAGCAGATTGAAAGCTACGCCCCTGTCCATCAGGTCAGATTAGGAAGTTTGAACTACACGGCTGACATCCGCGGAGACTTGATCTTCGACGGATTCGAGCCACAGCCGGGCGCGCCGCACTGTCGCGATGGGTATGACCTAGCTCTGCCGCCAAACAGTACCCCAAAAGCCGCGCCCACGTCAGCTCTGACCTTTAGTTCGGGGCCAACTGCGCCAATCGAGGACGGGTGGTTAGACACCGCCTCAAGGGCTGCAGTCTCAACGGTGATCGAGCCGAACACCAGCATAATCCTCTGCGCAGCCCGTGACTCAAAGGTGCCGGACTCTTTTTCTGACTCCGAATCGCCCGCGCCCCCGCCAATCAAATCCGATTGGGCACCGATCATGGAATTCACTGCCGCGAATATCTTTCAGCACTCGCCCTTCGACGACATTCTGAATTCACTAAGGCCTCTCTCTTTGTCAGGAGAGCCCTGGACGGATTATGGCCAACAGGATTGGGATTCAGACGACGAAGAAATTTGACGCTCACCCACCACCCACTTAATAGCCACTGTCGATGATTCAACCGACATGCTCGACTTCGACTCCGAAGACATCGACGGTATGGACGACGATGCGGGAGGCGAAGAGGAACCACCGCCTACAGGGAGCTGGACGTCCACTTCATCATATGACGTATGCATGGTGGACACACCAAAAGAAGACGACGACGAGGAATGGAAGGACGCACCGAAGGCTTGTTCCCTCGAGAAGCAGTCAAAGCGGCGCCGCCCCAAATCCCGCCTCGGCAGAAATAACGATCATACAGACCCAGCATTGGAGCAGGGTGAACCACTGCCGGACCACGGCAATACGGAGAATCAAACCGAACAAACCAATTCTGTCAAAGATAATAGTCCGGACGACATAACGCCGGACAGGCACCCGGAGCAGCAGAGTGCCCGTCAAAGGCTTGTTGCCACCACGAGGAGTCTGAAAAAGCAAAAGCAAAAGCTCAAGGTTGCGCAAGACACACTCCAAATCAGATGGAGTAAAGTACTCAACACAGCAGCGAGGTACGGCGACAATCGCCCCACCAAGAGCTACCCAAAGCGGAAGTTGCTACCTCAATTCGATGAGGAGGCTTCAGACCCCCCACAACCAAAAATCAAAACAACCACCTGGCCGGATAGACGACCTCACGGCCAACATCGAGCGGCAAACAACGCCACTCACAAGCCAATACGCGATCCACGCAAGGGCTCGCACCAAAAGGATGGCGCAACCAGATCCATCTATGGACCACGCAAGCGCGCCCCAGCATACAACGTAGCACAACAAACATTCGAACAATGTGGTACACCCAGATACAGGGGTGCCGCACACCCCCTATGTTTCACCGATGAGGTGCTGGACCATGAATTTCCAGAGGGATTCAAACCCGTAAACATAGAGGCATACGATGGAACAACAGACCCTGGGGTCTGGATTGAGGATTATATCCTCCATATCCATATGGCTCGAGGAGATGATCTCCACGCCATCAAGTACCTACCCCTCAAGCTCAAAGGGCCAGCTCGTCACTGGCTTAAAGGCCTCCCCGAAAACTCCATAGGAAGCTGGGAAGAACTCGAAGATGCTTTTCAGGCAAATTTTCAAGGAACTTATGTCCGACCTCCGGACGCGGACGATTTGAGCCATATAACTCAACAGCCCGGAGAGTCAGCCCAAAAACTTTGGAACAGGTTTCTTACTAAAAAGAACCAAATTGTCGATTGTCCGGACACCGAAGCCCTGGCAGCTTTTAAGCATAGCGTCCGTGACGAATGGCTCGCTAGACACCTCGGCCAAGAAAAGCCGAGAACAATGGAAGCATTAACAAGCCTCATGACCCGCTTTTGCGCGGGTGAGGACAGTTGGCTAGCCAGATGCAGCACCAGCGACCCCAGTACATCTGAAGCTAGAGATGGAAACGGGAAATCACGGCACAACAGCAGTAACAAATGCCGGAACAAAGAAGACATCACGAAGAGCACGACAGTAAACACCGGATTCAAAAGCTCTCGGCCAGGTCAGCAAAAGCCGCCCTCTAAAGGCGCCACAGACGAACTGTCCAGCCTAAACAAAATTCTGGACCAAATATGTCAGATCCATAGCACCCCTGATAAACCTGCTAATCATACCCATAGAGAATGTTGGGTCTTCAAGCAGTCCAGTAAGCTCAACGCCATACACAAAGGGGAGGATACACCAAGCGAGGACGAGGATGAGCCTCTCAAGCAAAACACTGGGGAACAAAAGAAATTTCCACCAGAAGTCAAAACAGTAAACGCATTACACGTGATCAAGGGAAGAAACAAAACGGCACTCCTAGAACTATATGCCCAAGGGACTATCACCGCGGAGTCCTGCCACTGGTCGTCTCAACCGATCACTTTCGACCATCATGATTACTCAGCAAGTATCCGGCGTGCAGGATGGGCTGCCTTGGTATTAGACCCAATAATTGACGGATATCACTTCACATGAGTCCTGATGGACGGTGGCAGCACTCTAAACCTGATATATCAGGATACAATCCGCGAAATGGGGATAGACCCAACAAAAATTTGCCATAGCAATACTACCTTTGAAGGAGTAATGCCAGGCCCAGGGGCTCATTGCACGGGCTCCCTGCTACTAAAAGTTATATTCGGCTCCCCCGATAACTTCCGTAGCGAACATTTAACCTTCCACATCGCTCCGTTCCAAAGTGGCTATCAAGCACTACTCTGACGCGAAGCTTTCGCTCGCTTTAATGCAATACCGCACTACGCTTCCCTCACACTCAAGATGCCCGAACCACGTGGCATCATTACAGTAAATGGAAGTATTAAGCGATCTTTGCACGCCGAAGAGAGTGCGGCTGCCTTGGCAGCCGCACACTAAAAATAGCCTCACCAACTAAAGCATCTAACAGGTCGTCAAGACCTCAGACACGGTTAGACGAGTCTGGCACAGGTATATGTAATTCATAACGGATCAATGGTCACACCCCTATACAAGGGGCGCAACGCGCGCAGAGAAATGGCAATTTTTACTCATCTTGAATTATACTTGGTTCCTTTAAAAACTATCCTTTTGCACGACAACTTTTTCACCTAAGTTCCTCTCTTTTACAGATGATCATCGTGCTACACCCGTCCAGGATACGGCACAATGGAGACACAGGCGCAGACGTGCAGCAGGGACCCGCTCCAAGGATTCTTTTTAGATTAAGACCCTGCGTAAACATTTTTTACTATCTCTTGTTGATACATATCCACCGAATTCTCAGCACAGTTGAGAAGGATGCTGACGTCTTGGCATGTGGCCACGTCAGAATAATGCACGTACCTGGACAAAAGGGGCTTCTTACGAAGGGCACTATTTAGGCCCGGTCTATACCATAAAGACCGAATACCTTAGGGAGTGTTCGACGTCGCGAGTTTGGCCTTATATGCATCAGCTCTGAATCATTGTCTTTGGTCAAATGTTGGGTTTGCCCGGCTCCTGTGTTTTGGTGCCTTACGTTCCGCTTTACCGGCTAAGGTAGCACCAGGAGAACTACTGCGATTATGCCCTGGTTCATCCGGGCGAGCACCTCAGTAGATAAAGCCGAAAACTGACTGTCATGATATAGCGTGAGATTGGTCAACCACTCGGTGACCTATCGGAATGTTAGAATTCCTCCGCCTTAACGAAGGTTCGTTTTCCGGCCAAGCATGTACGGACCCCACGATCGGGAGGGTGCGGAGCCACCGGGGGCTATCTAGTAGCCCCACTGTCAAACTCCTATGGCTAAGTGAAAGTGTTAAAGCATTATAGTCCGGTTGCCTCGCTCGCTATGCTATCACCTCCTTAATAGGACCAAGACGTTGGGTTAAGTGTGAACACGCGTTTTTTGCGAGCACCCCCGCATTCTATGCGTTGGGGTTGAAGCCAACGGCTGCAATCTTTCAGGTTATACGCAGGTATATATAAACGGCCGCACAGGAGGCATCATACTACTTTCAGGCAAAAGTATAAAAATAACCTTATAAAATTTCATAAAAGCATTGTGCTTACAATGAGAATACATATCACTCAAACATAATATTTTTCGAGCACTGGGCCTCTATCAAACGAGCACCCTCGAGAATCTCCTCGAAATAGTGCTCGGCAGCCACCCGGCCTATGGCCGAACCCTGCGCCGCAACAGTGGTAGCGTCCATCTCCGCCCAGTATGCTTTAACACGGGCAAGGGCCATCCGCGAGCCTTCTATGCACGCCGACCTCTTCATCACATTGATGCGCGACACCGCATCAAGGAACTGCTGCACTAAGCTGAAATAGCTGTTCGGCTTTGGCCTTTCCGGCCATAGCTGATCCACAACAGACCTCATGGCGAGACCGGACAACCTATTTAGTTCGGCCCATTCGGCTAGCTAGTCAATCAATGAAAGCGGACGCTCTGGAACATGGAATTGCGTCCAGAACAGCTTGTCCACTTCACGATCTGTCTGACCTTGGAAGTACTTGGCTGCATCGGCAGCGCTCGCCACCAAATCCTTATACGCATCTGCTGAACTCCATAGTCGATCCAGAGGGGCATAGCGTGGACCTCCGAACTTCCTCCGTAACATGAAGTGTTTCCCAGCCGCAATATCCCCGGCTTCCCGCAGCTCCTCCTTCTTCGCTCTCATAGCAGAATGGGTGTCTTTGTCCGCCGCCGCGGCCTTCTCAAGGTCCGTTGCCTTCGCTCGGTTTTCTTTCTCAAGGACTAGGCAACGGTCGCCAGTGTCTTTTAATTCTACGGCCATCTTGGCCATCTTCTCCTGACTCTCGCAATGTGCGGCCTTCTCGGCTTTCAACTCTTCGGCCGCCTTCAAAGCAGTCGCATTACTAATCCTCGCTTGTTCCTTGGCTCGGGCAAGTTCCGCCCGCAAGGCTTCCACGGTGGCAGCTCCATCTGCAGTCACAACATATTAAAGATACTGGCATTATGCTACTCTTACTATGTGGCATTCACCAGATAATAACACTTACCATGTTCATCGTCAAGCCTCTTGTTAACAAGCTCGATGTCGGCGTCTGCCGCAACCAGTTGCCGTTTTAATTTGGCAAACTCACTAGTCCAGCTAGCCGCCGGAGCTTCCACCACCTGCACATAGGGGCAGTCTGGTTATTGCCTGGGAATATGATCCTCTGTTCGCTGCCGTTCTCGACGACAACCAGAGTCTCAGGGGCTACTATCTACACAGGGCACACCTAACATGTGCAGTACTATCAAATATTATCTCACGTACCTCAAAGCCCGTTAGTAGACTCATAAAGGCTTCATGTAATCCGCTTTCAGCGGACAAGATTCTCTCCATCACCGTACCCATCAGCATATGGTGTTCTTATGAGATGGCCGCTCGCCCCACCAACTCCCTCAGAACGTCCGACCGCACACCAGACGGTGCCGGACTCTTTTGTATGCTCTCTTCGGGAGCTGGACACTGGGGACTTCGGGGGTCTACGGGATTATCTTCTGGCCTCACCAGATCCGGAGAGGCCCTCCGTGACGACACTTCGGGGTCGCCCGCTTCTGGAGCGGAGGAGTCCGGGGGAGGCGTTTCGCTCTCCATCATCTCTGGAAGAAGATCCCCAGAAGACGAGCTCATTTGAGAGGGGCTAAGGCCCGAACTGCAAGATATATGCGGTGGTTATTTTCTCAGAGAAAAAAGATAGCATACCTTTACTATTAAAATACTTTGGATCACTTACGACTCGTTGGAGGGCTGACCCCCCCGCGGACTTTGTGCGGCAAAAGCACCCCCCGAGGCAGGACCCTCTGTGGGAGACTTCTTCTCCCGTTTGGAGGCTTCGGCTTCCGGATCCTCGGAAGCAGTCCTTTTCCTCCCCCAGTCGTCCTCCTTCATGGAAACGCTCGTTCCCCCGGTTGGAACGGGCCGCGATGGGGGCCCGCGTCCGCCCGTATTATCCCCCCGGTATCTTCCTTCAAGGGCTCCGGGCAAGGAGCGCCTCGAGCATCTTTTCCAATACCGGATTATCCAAACCCTCAGGGAGGGGGGCCAAATACCGAATCATCTTCGCCTTTGTTAGCCAGTCCTGGTCAAAAAAGCGAACTTTCGGAAATAACTTCGAATAAAAGACAGTGTGTTCGGCTAGAGGGTTTCTTACTTGTTCGGCGGCGCGGTTACTGCTCAGGCCCGCGTCCTCGGTAATATCCGGACATTCTACTTGAAGTCCGAAGAATAACTTGTACATCTCCTCGTGCGTCAGGCCGAGGAAACTTTGAATGGCACGTGGTCCCTCTGGGTTGAACTCCCACAAGCGAAGGGCCGGCGTTTGCAAGGCTGGACTTGACGAACCAGCATAACTTGTACTACCGCAACCAAATTAAAATCTCCCTCGAAGAGATCTCGGATGCGGCTTTGCAGAATAGGCACGTCCTTGGCTGGACCCCAGCTCAGACCCCTGCTAATCCATGACATCAGTTGTGGTGGGGGGCCCGAGCGGAAAGCGGGGGCAGCCGCCCACTTGGCACTTCTGGGGGCCGTGACGTAAAACCACTCCCGTTGCCATAATTCGGACACCTCTGGAAAGAAACCTTTCGGCCATGGAGCTCCTGCCATCTTGCCTATTGATGCACCTCCGCACGCTGCATGTTGCCCCTCGATCATCTTCGGCTTTACTTCAAAGGTCTTGAGCCACAGGCCGAAGTGAGGGGTAACGCGGAGGAAGGCCTCACACACGACAATAAATGTCGTGATATGGAGAAAGGAGTCCAGAGCTAGATCGTGGAAATCTAGCCCGTAATAGAACATCAAGCCCCTGACGAAAGGATACAGAGTGAGGCCTAGACCTCGGAGGAAGTGGGAGACGAACACAACGTTCTCGTTGGGTTCGGGAGTAGGGACGATCTGCTCTCGAGCAGGCAGCCGATGCGAAACATCGGCGGTCAGATATCTGGCCTCCCTCAACTTCTTAATGTCCTCTTCCGTAATGGAGGAGGGCGTCCATTGGCCTTGAAGGCTGGATCCGGACATGGTTGAAGATCCGGAGTACCTAACCTGGGCTTTGGGTGTTAGAACTCGAGGCGGGGGAAGGGTTCGATTGAGCACGAGAGGGAAAAAGCGAAAACCTTGTCCCCTTATAAAGAGGGAGAATATCAAGCGTCCTCTCCGTAGCCGTTTGGGACTTGCCTATAATCTAGGAGTCCTAGACACGGTTGGGTTACCCACGACCGCAGTAATGAGAATCCCGTAATTAGGGGAACACGATCTCTGCTTTGACAAGACGTGTCAAGAAACCGCCTCGCGTTATGTGTGGAGCTGGTTAAAAGAAACGGTTCGAATAATCACCGGGCCATGACATAACGCCATGCTGCCAAAACAAGCCAGCAAATTAGATCTGCGGGAAAATTATTCTCTCTGCGGTGGAATGTGGAACTTATTTTCCAGGGTCGGACACTATCCTCGTATTCAAATTCTTCTGTGATGTATTCGGAGAAGGAACCCGCCTTGCAATGCCGAAGACAATACTGCGCACCGGACTCATCGTCATTGAAGCCTGGTTCAGGGGCTGCTGAGGGAGTCCTGGATTAGGGGGTCTCCGGACAGCCGGACTATCTCCGTTGGCCGGACTGTTAGACTATGAAGATACAAGATTGAAGACTTCGTCTCGTGTCCGGATGGGACTCTACTTGACGTGGAAGGCAAGCTAGTCAATACGTATATGGATATCTCCTCCTTTGTGACCGACCTTGTGTAACCCTAACCCTCTCTGGTGTCTATATAAACCGAAGGGTTTTAGTCCGTAGGACAACAATCACAACATACAATCATACCATAGGCTAGCTTCTAGGGTTTAGCCTCTCCGATCTCGTGGTAGATCTACTCTTGTACTACCCATATCATCAATATTAATCAAGCAGGACGTAGGGTTTTACCTCCATCAAGAGGGCCCGAACCTGGGTAAAACTTCGTGTTCCCTGCCTCCTGTTACCATCCGGCCTAGACGCACAGTTCGGGACCCCCTACCCTAGATCCACCGGTTTTGACACCGACAACGCGCATGGTTCTAGGGGGATAGATTGGTAGGAAAAGACCATCGCTCGTCCCTGACCGCCACTCATCAGGAAGGCAATCAAAGAAACACCTCATGCTTCAAATTTGTCACACAACGGTTACCATACGTGCATGCTACGGGACTTGCAAACCTCAACACAAGTATTTATCAAATTCACAATTACTCAACTAGCACGAATCTAATATCACCATCTTCATATCTCAAAACAATCATCAAGTATCAAACTTCTCATAGTATTCAATGCACTTTATATGAAAGTTTTTATTATACCCATCTTGGATGCCTATCATATTAGGACTAGTTTCATAACCAAAGCAAATTACCATGCTGTTCTAAAAGACTCTCAAAATAATATAAGTTAAGCATGAGAGTTCATCTATTTCTTCAAAATAGAACCACCGCCGTGCTCTAAAAGGATATAAGTGAAGCACTAGAGCAAATGACAAACTACTCCGAAAGATATAAGTGAAGATCAATGAGTAGTCGAATAATTATGCAACTATGTGAAGACTCTATAACATTTAAGAATTTCAGATCTTGGTATTTTATTAAAATAGAAAGCAAAACAAAATAAAATAAAAGGATGCTCCAAGCAAAATACATATCATGTGGTGAATAAAAATATAGCTCCAAGTAAAGTTACCGATGAATGAAGACGAAAGAGGTGATGCCTTCCGGGGCATCCCCAAGCTTAGGCTCTTGGTTGTCCTTGAATATTACCTTGGGGTGCCTTGGGCATCTCCAAGCTTAGGCTCTTTCCATTCCTTATTCTGTAGTCCATCGAATCTTTACCCAAAACTTGAAAACTTCACAACACAAAACTTAACAGAAAACTCGTAAGCTCCGTTAGTATTAGAAAATAAATCACCACTTAGGTACTGTTGTGAACTCATTCTAAATACATATTGGTGTAATATCTACTGTATTCCAACTTCTCTATGGTTCATACCCTCTGATACTACTCATAAATTCATCAAAATAAGCAAACAACACAATGAAAACAGAATCTATCAAAAACAGAACAATCTATAGTAATCTGTATCAAACATATACTTATGTAACCCCAAAAATTCTGAAATAAATTGGTGGACGTGCGGAATTTGTCTATTAATCATATTCAAAAAGAATCAACCTAATCACACTCACCAGTAAAAAATGGCAGCTAATCTCGTGAGCGCAAAAGTTTCTATTTTTTACAGCAAGATCACAAAGACTTCACCCGAGTCTTCCCAAAGGTTCTACTTGGCACAAACACTAATTAAAACATAAAACCACATCTAAACAGAGGCTAGATTAATTGTTTATTACTAAACAAGAACAAAAATCAAGGAACCAAAAATAAAATTGGGTTGCCTGATACGTCTCCAACGTATCTATAATTTTTTATTGCTCCATGCTATATTATTTACTGTTTTGGACATTATTTGGCTTTATTATCCACTTTTATATTATTTTTGGGACTAACCTATTAACCGGAGGCCCAACCCAGAATTACTGTTTTTTGCCTGTTTTAGGGTTTCGAAGAAAAGGAATATCAAACGGAGTCCAAACGGAATGAAACCTTCGGGAACGTGATTTTCTCATTGAATAAGACTCAGGAGACTTGGACCCTACATCAAGACACATAACAGGAGGCCACGAGGTAGGGGGCGCGCCTGCCTACCCCAGGCGCGCCCTCCACCCTCGTGGGCCCCCTGTTGCTCCACCGACGTACTTCTTCCTCCTATATATACCCACGTACCCCCAAACGATCATATACGGAGCCAAAACCCTAATTCCACCGCCGTAACTTTCCGTATCCACGAGATCCCATCTTGGGGCCTATTCCGGAGCTCCGCCGGAGGGGGCATCGATCACGGAGGGCTTCTACATCAACACCATAGCCTCTCCGATGAAGTGTGAGTAGTTTACCACAGACCTACGGGTCCATAGTTAGTAGCTAGATGGTTTCTTTTCTCTTTTTGGATCTCAATACAATGTTCTCCCCCTCTCTTGTGGAGATCTATTTGATGTAATCTTATTTTTGTTGTGTGTTTGTTGAGACCGATGAATTGTGGGTTTATGATCAAGTCTATCTACGAATAATATTTGAATCCTCTCTGAATTCTTTTATGCATGATTGGTTATCTTTGCAAGTCTCTTCGAATTATCAGTTTGGTTTGGCCTACTAGATTGATCTTTCTTACAATGGGAGAAGTGCTTAGCTTTGGGTTCAATCTTGCGGTGTCCTTTCCCGGTGACAGTAAGGGCAGGAAGGCACATATTGTATTGTTGTCATCGAGGATAACAAGATGGGGTTTTCTTCATATTGCATGAGTCTATCCCTCTACATCATGTCATCTTGCTTAAGGTGTTACTCTGTTTTTAACTTAATACTCTAGATGCATGCTGGATAGCGGTCAATGAGTGGAGTAATAGTAGTAGATGCAGGCAGGAGTCGGTCTACTTGTCTCGGACGTGATGCCTATATACATGATCATACCTAGATATTCTCATAACTATGCTCAATTATGTATATTGCTCAATAGTAATTTGTTCACCCACCGTAGAATACTTATGCTCTCGAGAGAAGCCACTAGTGAAACCTATGGCCCCCGGGTCTATCTTTATCATATTAATCTCCTACTACTTAGTTATTTCCTTTGCTATTTACTTTTCCTTTATTTTACTTCTCATCTTTATCATAAAAATACCAAAAATATTATCTTATCATATCTGTCAGATCTCACTCTCGTAAGTGGCCCTATAGGGATTGACAACCCCTATTTGCGTTGGTTCCGAGGATTTATTTGTTTTGTGCAGGTGCAAGGGACTCGCGCGTAGCCTCCTACTGGATTGATACCTTGGTTCTCAAAAACTGAGGGAAATACTTACACTACTTTGCCTCATCATCCCTTCCTCTTCGGGGAAAACCAACGCAGTGCTCAAGAGGTAGCATTGCCTCCCAACAAGCGCTATCGTTTAACTCCCCTAGCTAGGCATGATGATTTTAATGATGCTCACATAAACGATAAGAATTGAAACATAAAGAGAGCATCATGAAGAATATGACTACCACATTTAAGCCTAACCCACTTCCTATGCATAGGGATTTTGTGAGCAAACAACTTGTGGGAACAAGAATCAACTTGCATAGGAAGGTAAAGCAAGCAAAACTTCAAAACTTTAAGCACATAGAGAGGAAACTTGATATTATTGCAATTCCTACAAGCATATATTCCTCCCTCATAATAATTTTTAGTAGAATCATGTATGAATTCAACAATATAACCATCACATAAAGCATTCTTTTCATGATCTACAAGCATAGAAAATTTACTACTCTCCACATAAGCAAAATTCTTCTCATTCGGAATAGTGAGAGTATCATAAGAAACTCAAATACTATAAATTGTTTCCACATTAAATGAGTAATGTTAAGAAAAATGGTAATCATAGTCATGACAAGTTTTATAAATATAATCATCTCTACTTTTTATAGCATTAGTATCATCACAATAATTATCATAAGTAGCAACTTTGTTCTCGTCATAATCGATTGAAACCTCTTCCAAGATAGTGGAATCATTACTAAATAAAGTCATGACCTCTCCAAATCCACTTTCATAATTGTCACAATAAGATTCAACACCCTCCAAAATAGTGGGATCATTACTTCCTAAAGTTGACACTCTTCCAAACCCACTTTCATCAATATAATCATCATAAATAGGAGGCATGCTATCATCATAATAAATTTGCATATCGAAACTTGGGAGGTTAAATATATCATGTTCATGAAACGTAGCATCCCCAAGCTTGGGACAAACATTAATTCCAGCAAATAAATTCTCAAACATGTCATTCTCATCAAACATAGCATCCCCAAGCTTGGGACTTTTCATATCATAAGCATAATCACTCTCATCATTAATAGTATGATAGCACCAATAGTATAGCAATTATCATCATCGCAATGAGTAATAGGAGCAACATCATTTGGGAGGGATACCTTTTTACCTTTGCTTCTACGTCTTTTCTTTTGCTTCTTCGCATCATGTGTGGGTTTAACCCTCTTTTTGGAGCTCCTTATTAATGAGATTGGTTGGATAGAAAGCTCTTCCTCATTACCTGATTCATCATAAGAAATACTAGGAGGATATTGGGAAGTCTCTTCCCTTTCATTAGTATTCTCTTCATCTTCTATTTGTTTTCTCATCTTTATGTAATTGGTAATATAAGGATTTTCAATGCAATTCACCGCACAATACATATAAATTTCCTCTAGATAAGAATCAAGAATTTTATCAAGGGCAAATTCTGGAATATCCTTAGTTATACGTTTCATTTCTTCATAACACAGAAGCAAACTAAGTTCATTCTGATGCGCAAGGGAAATCAAGTCATCATAATTTTTGGACACGATTAGATCATGAAAGAATTTGCATTGGATATTTAAATGTCCATGTTCATTGCAAATTTCACAAGGATGGCTAAGAAAATTTAAATTTTCAGCACAAACGTCTAGCCTTTCTTGCAACCATTTAGTTTCTAAATACTTATGCCTCTTGCAAAATCTATCTTCCCTATTTGGTGTGTACTTGCAAACTCTATGCACTCCACAAAAATTGGCATGCTTATAAGAGACATTTTCATCATGACTAGTGCAATCATCACTAGTACCATGGATATTCAAGGAATTCATACTAACAACATTGCAATCATGCTCATCATTCAAATATTTAGTGCCAAACATTCTAATGCATTCTTCTTCTAACACTTTGGCACAATTATCGGAATCCTTATTTTCATGAAAGACATTAAAAAGATGAAGAATATGAGGTATCCTCAGTTCCATTTTTATGATTTTCTTTTATGAACTAAACTAGTGATAAAACAAGAAACTAAAAGATTCGATTGCAAGATCTAAAGATATACCTTCAAGCGCTAACCTCCCCAGCAACAGCGCCAGAAAAGAGCTTGATGTCTACTACACAACCTTCTTCTTGTAGACGTTGTTGGGCCTCCAAGTGCAGAGGTTTGTAGGACAGTAGCAAATTTCCCTCAAGTGGATGACCTAAGGTTTATCAATCCGTGGGAGGCGTAGGATAAAGATGGTCTCTTTCAAGCAACCCTGCAACCAAATAACAAAGAGTCTCTTGTGTTCCCAACACACTCAATACAATGGTAAATTGTATAGGTGCACTAGTTCGGCGAAGAGATGGTGATACACGTGCAATATGGATGGTAGATATAGGTTTTTGTAATCTGAAAAATATAAAAACAGCAAGGCAACTAATGATAAAAGTGAGCGTAAACGGTATTGCAATGCGTTGAAATAAGGTCTAGGGTTCATACTTTCACTAGTGCAAGTTCTCACAACAATAATAACATAATTGGATCATATAACTATCTCTCAACATGCAACAAAGAGTCACTCCAAAGTCACTAATAGCAAAGAACAAACGAAGAGATTATGGTAGGGTACGAAACCACCTCAAAGTTATTCTTTCTGATCGATCTATTCAAGAGTCCGTAGTAAAATAACACGAAGCTATTCTTTCCGGTTAATCTATCATAGAGTTCGTACTAGAATAATACCTTAGGACACAAATCAACCAAAACCCTAATGTCACGTAGATACTCCAATGTCAACTCAAGTATCCATGGGTATGATTATACGATATGCATCACACAATCTCAGATTCATCTATTCAACCAACACAAAGAACTTCAAAGAGTGCCCCAAAGTTTCTACCGGAGAGTCAAGACAAAAACGTGTGCCAACCCCTATGCATGAGTTCACGAGGTCACGGAACTTGCAAGCTGATCACCAAAACATACATCAAGTGGATCACGTAATATCCCATTGTCACCATAGATAAGCACATGCAAGACATACATCAAGTGTTCTCAAATCCTTAAAGACTCAATCCGACAAGATAACTTCAAAGGGAAAACTCAATCCATCACAAGAGAGTAGAGGGGGAGAAACATCATAAGATCCAACTATAATAGCAAAGCTCGCGATACATCAAGATCGTGCTGAATCAAGAACACGAGAGAGAGAGAGAGAGAGAGAGAGAGAGAGAGAGAGAGATCAAACACATAGCTACTGGTACATACCCTCAGCCCCGAGGGTGAACTACTCCCTTCTCGTCATGGAGAGCGCCGGGATGATGAAGATGGCCACCAGAGAGGGATTCCCCCCTCCGGCAGGGTACCGAAACGGGTCTAGATTGGTTTTCGGTGGCTACACAGGCTTGCGGCGGCGGAACTCCCGATCTAGGTTTCTTTCTAGAAGTTTCAGTATACATAAGAGGTTTTGGCGTCGAGAACAAGTCAGGGGGTCTCCGGCTGTCCACGAGGTAGGGAGGCGCGCCCAGGGGGGTGGGCGCGCCCCCACCCTCATGGGCAGCCCAAGACTCTTCTGGCCCAACTCTTTTACTCGATGGCCTTCTTCTGGTCCAAAAATAAGTTCCGTGAAGTTTCAGGTCAACTGGACTCCGTTTGATTTTCCTTTTCTGTAAAACTCAAAAACAACGAAAAAACAGAAACTGGCACTGGGCTCTAGGTTAATAGGTTAGTCCCAAAAATCATATAAAATAGCATATAAATGCATATAAAACATCCAAGGTTGATAATATAATAGCATGGAACAATCAAAAATTATAGATACGTTGGGGACGTATCATGTATCTTCATCCGGTTGAGCAAACTTATTCCTTGGGTCCGCCATCTATGGAGTAGAAAATGGAGAAGAGTCAGAAATGAGTAGAGAAGAGGGTCCTATAGCTCATCTTAGTGGCCGCGTCCTACAATCAGCGTGTGCTCTGATACCATCTTGTAGCGATCCGACCTCAGACGGTCAAATCTCTGTGTATAAGTGTCATCTCTGGATCGGTAATGCTGTCACACACAGTACTTGTGGGATTTATAACAGATTTCAATCACACACTTATTACATCGAATGTCTCAAAAAAGAGCTTATTACAATAATATGGCTGAAGGCCATCTAAATAAGATAACAATGGAAGCTTCAGAGGTAAATGAGTCCATCAACTCCAACGGCATAGCTGAGTGCATGACAACGACCTAGCGCACCTTACTCTTCGTCTGAAAACTCTGCAACATAATACGTTGCAGCCTGTGTAGGTCAGCACATGGAATATGCTGGCAAGATAACACTATAAAACAATGAACAAGTAACATCTATAATCTATATGCATATTTGGCTAATGGAGGCTCTATGTTTAGCATTTGCATAAAGCTAGTTTTTCCCTACAACAAAGGAATATATTTTATTTATCTAAAAGTTTGTTGAAAACATTGAGAAGGTTCCTCCAACTTAATCCCAAATTAAAGTAGTTATCACCCAACAATTTAATTAAGTAAATTGATGAGATCAAATCAATAATTCAAGCACCAGATACTCAAGATGTCCATAACCGGGGACACGGCTAACCATGATTAGTTTGTACACTCTGCAGAGGTTTGCGCACTTTTCCCCACAAGACTCGATCTCCTCCGTTGTATTTCTCACACTGCATGATGTTTAAGAAACGGATGGCCGAGACACAGTCTTTCCGAAGAGGTCCCCTTAACCGATAGATAGGCCGGTACACCTACAATCCCGTACATCTGCTAGCCCATCATGGAAAGGTTTCCCGCAACTTACTCAACTATGCCAGAGCCCATAATGGTTTGTGGCTGCACACAGAAGTTTCCAGCATGAATAATTTTATGATCCCTTTGAGCCTGGGTGGCAAACCATAGGATAATCACACGGGTACTCCGGGATATCCCAGGACAGTGCTGGATTGCTCTAGGTGCCCAGACAACCACTGGGTACTCCAGGGTGCCTCAGCCAATCCACCCAGATGTGTGTTAAAGTAGCCACCTTAAATAAACCCTTAGTTCATAACAATTCTCACAAATGTCATGAATCACTCAATCCAAACCACGTCTACGAGCATAGCATAGCAAAGTATAATAAGTGTAACATAGTAACTCCCGAGGTTTGAATGAAAAGGGCAATAGGGATTACCTCAACATCTACTTCCCAAAACCCACATGTTAATCAGGTCCTAACCATGCAGTGTTTGAGGATTGAAACTAATGCATAAAAACTGGGTAATAAAGGGCTATGATCAAAGTGTTACTTGACTTGTTGACGATCTGAAAACCCTAGTGACTCGTAGTAGCATGCTTCGCATTCTGGAAACTCTATCACAAACAAACAATAACATACATAAGCACTCAAGCAATAGATGCAAGGGTAAAACTCAAGAGAAAAGATCCAAATTGAAAGTACAAGTGAAGAGCTTTGATTTGCAAAAAGAAACAACCAAATTGGAGCTATGAAACTCAAACTACGATCAAAAGAAGTTCGAATTCAAATCTACTTGCAACCACATTTTAAATTGTCAAAACTATGTTCAAGTTGGTTATCCGGAAAGAGGGATTCGAGACGAAGATTTTGGCATTGGTTTCACTGGATTTGGACGAGCGAGTAAAAAGTTACGAAGGTTTGAAGATCAGGGGCTAATTTGCGATGAAAATAATCGTGGATAGGTCCCTGGCCGAAAAAAAGGCTATCGAACGAACGTTTGCTATCAGGGTCAAACGAGCGAATACGTTCGCTAATAGAGACGTTCGAACGAACACTCACTAATTAGCGAACTCGAAAAAACCCGAACTAAACCGATCTAACGAAAAAACCAAAAAAAAACTAGGCGATGGTTCGGTCTTTACCGGTTCTTAAAAAAACTCGTGGGCGGCGGCGGCTCCGGCGTCGACGTCGCGGGGCTTCGGCAGCGGGCGGCGGCGGCGCTAGTGACAGCGGAGAGCAGCGGCGGCAGCAAGGCAGCGATGCCGGGCGGCAAAGGCGGTGGTGGTGCGGCTCGGCGGCGGTGGCTACGGCGGCTCGGGATAGGAGGAGGAGGCGACTGGGCGGGCGCTTATAAGGGCGAGGGGGGGCTTCGCCTTGCGGGAGGGCGCGCCGGGTCGGACCGGAGCCGTGCCCCGGCCGGACTCGGGCGGCGGCGGCGGCTCGGTCTCCCCGCGCGGGAGGAAGGCGGCGCGCAGGTGGGCTTTGGCCCAGTCGGGCGGGAAAAGATTTTTGTTTTAAAAGAATTCTGCCCAAATAAAATCCTAATAAAATATAATTTTTTTTCTAAAAATACCAGAAACAATTTTCATCGTCTAAATCTAATATTTAGAACAAAGTGAACATTTTTCTGGTCTAAAATTGCAATTTTCAAAAATGCATATTTTTCTAATTCAAATAAAATAGCAAATAAAATCCGAATAAAATATAAATTTGATTTTAAAATTTCTCCTCCAATATTCCTCTCTTTTCGAAGAATTTATATTATCTTCTCTCTTTTATTTTTAATATTGGAATATTTTGGAGAGAAAAATATTAAAATCAAATTGATCATCTTTTCAAATTTGAGAAAATTCAAATATGAAAATAAATGAAATCTTCAACTCTCTCCTTGGATCCTTGAGTTGCTTAGGATTTCTAGGATCCCAACAAAATGCAAATGAAATATGATATGCATATGATGACCTATGTATAACACCCAAATTGAAAATTGGGATGTTACACAACACTAAAAGAACACCCACTCAAAAAAAGTTGAAACATTTGAAAAAATGTCCATGCAAATATAAAAATATGTCTGCACATTTTTAAAAACTGTTCATAACATATCAGTTGTACCACTTTGAAAATCATTCATAACACTTTAACAAACATTTCACACATTCAAAAAAATCATGAGAAGTTTATTGCAAATTTGAAACGAGAAATCTAACTGCCACACCACATCTTTTTCGCATAAGTACCGAATGACTCAAAATCCATCGGATCATCATCTCATGCTCGCAATCGAGCGACAAAATGTTGACGCGGATGCGGGATTTGTTTCCTTCTGCGCGACGAACACACGGTTTTGTTTCCATTTGCATGACGGGTGACTTTACCGCGGGGGTAGTGTTGCACACGCAATATTTCAATGTTGAGCGGTATTTTTTAGGAAATAGTCACGCGTCCCCTTGTGTGAAAGAAAAAAATGGTCTACGCAGGATTTGATCCATGGCGAACAGGCCAAAGTTGGCAACAATAAGCCTAAATAAGCACAAAGACAAGAAATCACAATTCACCTTTGTTGAGTTATTAGATACTTATTGGCTATCATGCAAAGAAATCAAGATCACCCCCTAGGCGCAATATTGAAGGCCGGTATTGGCAATGGGAGAACTTTAATGCATCATTTTCATATTCTTATTTTGGGCCACGCCAATGTGAATGTTGTGATACCTCTCCCTATGCTCACATGAATTATCTATCACGGGACAAGTATGATTCGAGAACACATTATCCATCTTATTTTCAACCATCTCATGAAAGATCATGTAACTCCAAGAATATCAACATTTGATGAAAAATCATGTGTCAAATACCGTTTCGCTAAAAAAGGATCGGTCCGGAGCACACGGAAAAAGAATGAGGTGGTCAACCAAGTGTGTTGCGTCAAAAAGATGGTCGTAAGCATGTCGCTTCAGATTTGATTTCAAATAGTAAAGAGCCAATTAAGGTATTGACATTGACTACTAAAAATAATAAGACGAGTCAATCAAGTGCTAAATATGAGAGAAGAAGTTGAGAGAGTATAAGGTCAAAAAAAGAATCATCATTGCTTCAAAGTTGAAACGAAACCACGCGGGAGCCGCCCACTCGGTTTATCATTTTCGCGAAAGAAGAAACTGCAAAATCTTGGTGCACAAGAGTTGAAAAAAAGAACATGACATTGGTTCCCAAAGAAAGTACTCAAAACAAGAATGAGGTGCAAGCTTTCATTGTAGAAAGTGCGGGAAAGATGACGAAGGAAAAGAGTGAAAATTATGATCAAGTTAGGTCGAAGGTTTAAATCTTTGGTCCATTTTGTTGGAGGGCAGTGATCCACGAGGTCATAGAGGCGATCAGGTCGACCTAAGACAACCCATAGCCGTCGCGCGTGCTGACGGAGTCACTTCCGGACGTGCGGGGTTTCGGGTCCTGAAAAGACCTCGCCAACGTGTCTTGTGTATCGTGTTCCCGACGAGGCTCCTCCGGCAATGTGTCTTGCGTACCGTGTTCGACGTCGGGTGTTCATGATGGCGTGTTCGTGTGCGCATACTAGGTTTGAGTCCCATAAGCCTCAAATTCTGCGTTCTACTTTTCTCGTTTTACTCTGCTTTTGTTTCTGAATAAAAATCAGAAATATGGGATGTGGGATCCTAACAAGAAGCAGAAAAAGTATCGCTCGTGCGATGGGAAAAGGATCGAAGGGTGATCAATCGAACGTGTCTCGGACTAGTTAGGTGGAATTGTTTGGATCTGTTGCAAACTACAGTACCAAACGGTTGGCAATTATCATAGTCCTTTGAAAACATGTTATGTCAGATAAAAAAAGCTCACTCCTTTTTTCATGGAAAACACCAAAATTTTCTAAAAAGAAATAAAAAACAAGGCGTGTGCAGGTTCCGATTTGTTTCTGACTTGCTAAATCCTAATGGTTCTTGGAAGGTAAATCTGTTGGAGACGTACTTCTACCCTTGTGACGTTGAGGAGATCTTGAAAATCAGGGCTTCACCAAGGCAGCAGGATGATACTATTGCTTGGGGTCCGGGGCGTCTAGGATCTTTCTCGGTACGGTCGGCCTATAATTTTGCTTTTGATGATTCTGTCAGGTCGTCTGAATCAGCATCAAGTTCTTCTCCTAATGGTACAAGGAAGTGTTGGGATTTTATATGGAAAACAAATGTACCCCCGGCTGTTAAATTTTTTGCATGGCGTGTGGCCACTAACTCCCTCCCAGCATGGCCTAATAAGAGGAAGAGATGTTTGGAGGAATCAGACTTGTGTCCGGTCTGCCAGAGAGAGCCGGAGCACACCTTCCATGCGTTGTGTAGATGCCAAAATTCAGTTAATCTGTGGAACTGCATGAGTACTATTTGGCCGTTGCCAAATCTGGGAGATGTACAACACAATGGTCCTGAATGGCTGCTGCATGCGTTGCAACCTTTGTCTGAAAATGTACGTTGTATGCTACTGTTCACACTATGGCGTTGTTGGCATGTTAGGAATGAAGTGGTCCACTTGAAACCAGTTCCGCCCCTCGAAGTTTCTAAAAATTTCCTGTCAAGTTACTTAAATTCTATGACGAGCATTAACAAGATTTTATCTGCGATCCAATCAAAGGAAAAGGGCCTGCTGCGTTGGATTATGTTGAAACTCCAAAGAAATCTCTGAAGAAGGATGAGAACTCATGTAAGTGGATTGCTCCGCCTTAGAACTGGGCCAAACTGAATACGGATGGATCCTGGTCGGCTGATGGAAGTGCGGGAGCGGGGATGATACTTCGAGATGATACATGAAATATAATTTTCTCATCCTGCAGAATCCTTTTCTCTTGTAGGGATGCTATGGAAGCGGAACTGTATGCTTGTATGGAAGGGCTTTTTTTGTCTCTTCAACATTCAGATCAACCAATTTTTCTGGAGATGGACTCAATATCAGTGGTGAATCTACTAAAGGATGTTGACCATGATAAGTCGGTGTTCGCTTCATTAGTGTCAGAGATTAAATATATGATGTCTCTACGTAAAACTTGTATTACTTGTATTAAGCGTAGCCAAAATGCTGTAGCAGATTATTTGGCATATTTTGCTAGAACCGAAAAGAAAACTGTAGTGTGGTTGGGCTCTGGTCCACCAGGAGCGCTTGGTCTTAGCAGAGTTGATTGTAATCCTGATTTTGATTGAATAATATAAGCTGTTAGAATAAATCCGAGGCATACCGTTGATTATCCGAGAACCAAGCAATCACACAAATACAACACCGAGATTTGTTAACAAGGTTCACCATCATGGTTACATCCCCGGGGACTGACTACGGGCGCTCCTCCCCGTGACACCGTCACAATACCGCACCCCGGCCACCCGGACGCCGGCACACGTTGATGGCTCCCTCGCGTGCCCATGCTATTATGTTGGCATAGGTTACATCGTGTGTCTACCCCTGATATATATGAGAGGCCTAGGATACAAGTGTCCTATTAGGACACAACTCCTACCCTGTCTACACACAATCCAAACCAAGTCCAACGGTAACCTACCTTGTACAATAATATTCGACATAATTCTAACAAACTCCACCTTGGCGAATATTATTCACCACCTTGAATTCGTCCGTGCGTCGAACCTTCATGTACATTGGACTTGAGATACACCATGAGCACAGTTGCTACTCCCAGACTTCATGTGACTCCACCTGCAACTGTAGTCCCTTCTCGTCTTCATCACAGTCAACACTCAAGCAAAAAATTAAGTTCCTTGTTACTCTACTTTGTGCTCCCAACTTTCGGAGTATCCGCTCAACGCCATCACACACTGATCATTAATCTGCGTGAAAATAAACAACTCACATATTGGGTGTCACATATAAAAGTTACCTGAACTCAACATCACCGCTCTTTCATGACCGTCTGTCTGAAACTTGAAGAAATTTCACCGTCGCCTTGTGTCACTTTGAGTCAAATTCACAGTTGTCTCACCCTTTTTCCGGATAGTCTTTGACATGTCCCATAGCTATAGCACTCCGCCTCCTTCTGTACTTATGATCCGCACTTTGCAATGTGCATTAAACACCACAGAATATACGACCATGTACTCTCCCAGCTTTTGACAATTTCAGATTTTCCGCCACTTTCTCAGATTCTCCATGGTCAACTCCTGTCCATCAATCGGCACCGATAGACCTAGTCACCAACTTGAATCTGGTACTCGTCAACACTGCTTCAGCACCCCCTGCACACTTTTGTCTGACCACATGTCTCACCATTAGTGCTTTGGTCTGTCACTGTGTCCCGTGCTTACTGCACGCCTTGCCGCTATCACCACGCCGAGCCTCTGCTGTCCTGGTCGAGTCTCCCGGGTAGCTAGCCCAAACTCCCTCAACCCCCACTGCAGAGAACCATCGATCATCACCGACCGATGCCAAGTATCACGTCTCCATCAGACCACTGGCGCCCAGTCTGATCCATGTGTCTCTCGCTTTACTTGCTGAAATAGGTTTTGACTCTCCGAATTCTTACGTCGTAGCCCCTCCATCAGCACAGAGTGAAGCCATCCGTCTGACTCCAGCTCCACCTTCAACATGACTCCATGGTGGTTGTACGTGCCACCCTCCCGCGCCCTGTCGACTCCAAGCTCTCATGTGCACCGTCTTGAATCAACCCTGCGTCATAGTCTGTCGAAGCCGCACAAGCCCCCAGGCCCGCACCACGTGTTTTCACGCCCCAGAAGTCGTCCATCATCAGCATCACGCTCCTATGTCGTCGTCGCTGAAATCACCGCCGTCTTCTGCTTTAACCAACATCCATATCGGTCCATCAGACAGTCTAGTCCGACCCAGCCGAAATTATCCGACTGCAACCATGCTCCACCCTGCATCGTGTCCGCCCGCACATCTTCGTGCATTGCTTGACGCGCTGTGTATACATGTTCCTGTCACGACGCACTCCAGACTCCTCCAAGCCTTATACGCACGTTGCCTTTCCGTCTCAGAAGCCTGGGTACACACTTCTTGTAAAGAACTCTTCAGCCACAATTATCGAGACCCACGTAGCATTTTCCATGCACCTAGCAGAACAAATAGTTGATCCAAAACAGGCCATGCAATGCTCACGCCATGCATCTGATATCCTCGGTTTGCTAGCTCTTTGCACCAGAAAGTCAACCAACGTACCATGTGCCTCTTATTTGGGAACTTTTTTTTAACCAACCAATCTCGTGTCCATGCAGCATCTACCCTTGCGTGAGCCGCTCAAAACGACCTGGACCATGTCCAGCCGTGTGCTCCGCCTGGTTCTGGCTCGGGCACACGAGCCAGCCTGCCGCTCTGCTGCTCCCGCACAGGCCACCCTCGGTCAGCCTGCAGCACTGCCTGGCCTGCCAGCCCAATCAACCGCACTGGCCGTCCCTGCACCACCGCTGTACTGCGCGCACCCCTAGGGCTTCCACGTGATTCCCGATCGAAGATCGATCGATGCCGCCGTGTACCGTAGCTGCTACCACGCGCACTGTTGCCGTGCATGAATCCCGGGCCGCATGCTGTTTCGATTCCGCCGCCCGCCGCCTGCATCTGACCTGCTTCGCGTTATTCCGATTGCTTCCAATCTTTGCCGCTGATGTCTTCCTGATCTGCATAGTTAATCCTTCTGATCTTGCGTCCATACACCGATCAATATCATCCGCAACTCCTTTAGATCAACATGCCCGTCCGCCGGATCTTGCAACCTTGCTCTGATACCACTTGTTAGAATAAATCTGAGGCATATCGTTGATCATCCGAGAACCAAGCAATCACACAAGCACAACACCGAAATTTGTTAACGAGGTTCACTATCATGGTTACATCTCCGGGGCATGACAACGGGCGCTCCTCCCCGTGACACCGTCACAATACCGCACCCCGGCCGCCCGGGCACCGGCACACGTCGCTGGCTCCCCGCGTGACCGTGCTATTATGTTGGCATATGTTACGTCGTGTGTTCACCCCTGATATATATGAAAGGCCTAGGATACAAGTGTCGACACAACTCCTACCCTGTCTACACACAGTCCAAACCAAGTCCAACTGTAACCTACCTTGTACAATAATATTCGACATAATTCTAACACAAGCTTTTACACGCAAAAAAAAAGAAAAATAAAATAAAATTTCAAACATTAAAAGGAAAACAGGGAAAATGAAAATGATTTTTTTTGAAAACCTCCCGATGAAACTGGTAAAAAAACACAGAAAAAGAAAAACTGGGCGTAGTCTTCTTCCTTCCTAATAAAATCGAACGAGTGGTTCCCAAAACGTTTGTTTGTCCGGTCCACTCAAGCGGGCTGTTGTAGTAGGCGGGCCGCGGGCGCTCCTTCGGTCTCGCAAATCAAGCGATACATAGCAGTGCCCTACACAGGAGGCCTACAGGCCTACAGTATGGACCGGCCGACTACCGGCGGGCGGCGACAGGAGGCTCGCCCTTCTGAGAGGGAGAGAGAGATGGAGGCGAGCAGCAGCCGGAGCCGGAGCGGAAGTCTCCCCTCGAAGCGGCGCAGCGGCGGCGGCGGCGGCGGTGGCGGGGGAAGCGGGTACGGGCTGACGGGGCAGTCGCTGAACGACGACACCCTCCGTTCCATCTTCTCACGCGTGGACGACCACTTCGACCTCGCTCACTGCTCCGCCGTCTGCAAGTCATGGTCAGACCCGCTACGCGGATCATCTCATCTCCCTTTCCCCTCCCTTTCCCGTGTCCCCTTCAGTTAATTTCCCGATTGCTCTCAGCAGTAGGTCCGTTTCGTGGTTTGTGCTATGTTCTTCTTATACTGTAACTGAACCTACTTCTCGATCTGTAGTGGATTATTATTATCGAACTTATTTTATTAGGAGAATTGATAAATCATAGATGCCCACTTCATTCCGCGAGATGGTAGATAGATCTGAGAACCTAACCAGTGAGCTACCAATTTCTGTAATAGCTACTCTTGTGCTAGTCGTTGTATTTCAGTCTGGTATTTCTGCCCGTTCTTTTTTCACCCCACAAGCCGGATGCACAATTTTCCTATGGAAGTTCCTAATTACGAAGCACGCTGTACTGTTGATTAAAGTGTGCACATATGATTTTCTGCTTCGTTGATAGGCATACGATTATCAGCACAGCCCATGTGATGAGGGATCTATATTACAAGAGGAATCCGCAGGCAAGAGGCTCGAGTTCTACTATTTCAGTCAAAAGTTATTTTGAGGCGCTTGCCATGAATGAGCACGCATCAACTCTCGCTAGAGGGTCTGCTGAAGTTCATCAGTGGATTGGTCATGATATGAGGTAAGCACTTGCTGTCTGGTATAGGTCTTATAAATGTATGCCTCTGAGTGTTATAACGTATCAGCAAAAGTAGTTACATTTGTCAACTCATCATATTTTCATATTGTTTTATCATGGCCAGTCTTTTGTTTCTTATACTTACCAAACAATGCTTCAGACCTTCAGTATCCTTATTTTCTCTTTTCTTATTTCTTGTTGCAGGGCCACCTTGTGCCGTATGAAAAGCGGTTCAGTCTTAACTGGAATGGGAGATAAGGTGAATGTTGCATCATATAGTGGTGTTCTTAATCTTCATTAATGTAAAATATCAAGTTACAAATTGTATTTGTGAGGTGCGACAAGTGGTCCTACAGCTGATGCAATGAGATGCAGATTGTCACATAAACATGGCTGTGGAAATCATGCTTGCCTAAGTCCGAAGCTGTAGATAATTAGCATAGTTCATGGCTGACGATTTCGTAGTTTCCTTTGAATATTGTGTCACCTTTCTAGTTAGTATCATCTTGAATGCCTCATCGTTTTGACACTAGTTTTTGCCAGGTTCTTCGACTTTGGTCTGCTGAAAGTTGCAAATACATGAATGAGTACAATGTCCCAAATTCCAAAATGTTGGTTGACTTCGATTTTGATGAAAATAAGGTAATCAATGTTGGCACACAATTCTATTATTTATGTATCAGCAGCTGCACTCTTCTGGTTTTGAGAACAGACATATCCAACATTCGTGCTTACTAAAATAACATTGGAAGTTTTATCTATTCTTTCACACTTGCTGGCATGGTTTTTAAGCCTTGCATAGCCAGCGCCATGAGGCGGCTGGACCCTTTTGTTTTGCTTTTACTTACTCTTTTGTAGCTTCCCAGTCTTAAATGCAAAGGCAGAGCACCTGCCTTTTAACCTAAAGAAAACATACACACATACTGATAGAAGACTGCAGCCTAGATGGGATACCTCACCTATTCATAGGTCAAAACATCAACTGTACATTTTAAACATCTTATTTATATAGATACGAGCATCTGGTTGCAATGATGTTAGCAACATGGTTTGTTGTATCTTAATGTCAAGGGGAACTGCAAAATAGACCACCTGTACTGTAATCCATATGGACCATAGCCAATGCTTGAAGTCACTCTATTATGTTTATGTGAGTTTCGCCCAAGAATTGTGGGATACTTTTCCCAGTTGATTGTTATTCGTACATCTAATTGTTAGCACAATGGTAAGCCATGTGGTCAAGCCTATCCCATCCATACATGATAATGGTGGGCAAGGCTAAACGCAGAAATGATTGTGTTCTTGTTAGAAAAATCAGTCAGTGTTTGTTTCTCGAATCATCATTCTTCCCATTATGTGCATTGGGTTGCACAAAACATAGATGCGCTTGATGTTCCATTATAGACTGTCAACATAACTCTGAAACTGGCCGAGTTGATGCTTCTGGTTTGTGTCATCTCTATTTTATTGATGGAGATTGATTGAACCGAACTGTTATAGTTACAACCTTGCATGATCTTTTCGGTCACACTGCATCTTTATTTCAACAGAGTACAGACTTACTTTTTTACCTATCATAAAAGGATTTCAATCCTCTGTGCAGATTGTAGGTTTAACTAGTTCCCAGGTTTGCATATGGAAACGCAGTGGACCAAGAAGTATATTTCAATCTCGTGGAGACACATTCAATCATGGGTTATGCATGAGGTGAGGTGCCAGGTTTAACTGTCTCGATATGACTTGCTATTTTTTTTTACCAGAAATGACAAGATTGATGTTGCCTGGTACGAAAACAATATTGAATTGGTGTTTGAAGAATAAAGACTAAATATCTGGTGCGATCTACCCTTACAGTGTAATCGTGCACTCTGGTGTCACTTGGGAGTTGTGAAACAAATGCGCATAAAGATGCCCCTTTTTTGTGGTTGTATTTCTCGAATTCACTCTACCTTTGTTTCTAATCTCAACTTCAGATCAGTATATGTTGAGAATAACAAGGATTAGGATATTCTGGGCAAAGATAAAAGGAAAAGACAAATATTTCTATTCAGTCACCGCAACTTATGATCTTTTTCTTATTCTAACACAATTTAAGTTTCTGATCTGAAATTTAAATGGTGCCACAACACTTGATAAACTATATCACCATTTTTCCCCAGAAGATTTCATATTGATTTGGTGCCCAAATTGAAGATGGATTGCATCTGATACATGTCACATGGAACCTTTTACTCCTCTCTTTCAGAATGAAAGATGAGCTTAAGGCTCCTCTCCTATTCTGGCTGGATGGGCTGCTAACCCCTTTGTACAATTCTTTTGCATGTAGCCTTGCAACATATTTTTCTTTCCAATAAAATCTACTGTCAGGGCCTCCCCTACAGTTTTATTTTTATCATGCTGGAAATCGTTTATTATTAACAGTGAAGGAGTGTCGCATAAGCTTGTGTATGCCCCACCATTATTTGAGAAAGATTTGATTATCCTAGACATTCTTGCTGTTATTTTAAGTAGGATTGACTTATATTCTCATTTTCATTTGCTTCTGCAGTTATGCCGATCCAGAGGTTGTAATTGGTTGTGAGGATGGTAGAGCCTTTGTATATGACATGTACAGCAGGAGTTGTTCGAGCATTCACCGGTAAGCACAAGGGAATCAAGTAGTATATCATGTGAATGAAGTGCTGTCTGCAATCGTTGAATTCTTTCATTGTTATTTTGTGTGCACGAGCTTCACCTTACTTCAGGGGAATTCTGTAACATCATATCCCCTTCTTTGCTAACTGCACTAGGTAGTATAGGTAATTGGTGTAAGGTAAAAAAGCTTGAACCTTTTTCTGATATCATCAACATATCACGAAAGTCAAATTATGACCGTACTTAAGTGTGTAATCATCATTAGAGGTGCATCCAGTTTGATATGCTCCTTGTACTGATGCCTATTTCACATATGATATACAGGCTTCACCCTTCCCCGGTGACATGCTTGGCAGTAACAGATGACCAGCTGATCGTTGGTGGTTCTACATTTGGAAATGTAGCTATTGCAGATCAAACCTCAGGAGAGAGGTTAGGCCTTCTAAAGTCAGCTTTTGCACCAACAGGTATGTTTTCAACTAATTCTGGATTACTAGCATGATGAATTTTCATTTCCGGACAAGTGATGGGCATGGTGTTGGTTTCGGGTCATGACTAAAAAAGCCAAGCATTTACTGGCCTTTCTTCTAGCTAGTCCTTAGCTCATAATGCAGGTAGTAAGTTGAGAAGCTTCTAAGATGCTTTGGGCCGTTTGAGCTACTTCTGCTCCTCTTTTGCAATGTCTAGATAACATCTGAACTTTTCTAATCCTTAACTACTACTAGTAGTACAACATCTCTATTATCCCATCACAACATGTAGATATGTTACTTGATGTGTAGCTTTATGACTAGAGATATTAAGTTCTGTAATTGAAAAGCTCAAACATAGTATTTTGCTCCGACCTGCTATACAACATCGCTAGCATTCCATAGGTTGGATCAGAGGAGCACAGTAGAACTAACTATCACACCAAAAACTAATGTGTTGCTCAAAATAAATGTTCATTTTTCTCCATTGACCTATTATTTTGTTGAACTTTTTAAATATTCCTCCTAGCAAAAAGAATCTGATGTTGAACAATATAATGCTAAAAGCTCCTTTAATTTTGATTATATAAAGAATAAGATAACCCATCTCAATAAATCAAACTGCATTTATAACTTTCTGTCAGTTTTAGTTCTTGTTGGATCTTTTGAGGAAAAAATAGTGAATAAAAATTCATGCAAATATGATTGTGTTGTGCTTTTAATCACCATCAAACTAACTTGTTACATTATTTATCATTTCAGTGATAAGATGCTTGTCTTTCAGTGCAAATTCACACTTAATATTCGCGGGCTCATCTTCTGGTTATGCACATTGCTGGGACTTAAGGTCAGTATCAATAGTAGTTGTTCTAATTTAGTACTGTACTAGAGGGGAACACACGCTTTGCTGGGTTACTAGATATAAAACATTGACAATGTCGAGGCAAGTAAAATTTATCCTTACAAAAATCTTTATTAGGCTATAACGACACTAGCACGCTCCACACACATGATACAATTTATATTCGGTTTTTCTTTCTTGGAAAATTTTAGAAGGATGAGAAGCACAGCCCACCGATTTTTCTATGCCGGAATTTTTTTAAATGCTGCTATCGCACGCCCCAAGCTCATATGCTTAATTTCCTCTGGATTAACGCCAGTGTTTTGATTCTCTGGTTATGCCTCAGCAAGCAGCATGTACCAAAAAAAACATTTATGTGTGTTCCATACAGAGATGCATACTGACATACTAACAGCAGTGCGCATCTTCTCTTCTAGGCAAAAAGAAAAAAAAGCATAGAAACTGTACCATGAGTCATGTATGACTACAACTGTGATACTTTCTCTCACTAATTATACCATATTATCTGAAAAAAACACCCAATGATGAAGTTTGCGCACAAGCATGTGCCACCTCTCTCCATAAAAACGCCCCCTTCCTTTAGGACAAAACTATGTTGATTAAGGCTTTGACAATCTTTCTAATAACTGAATCCCACAAAAAAGGGAAATAGTATCACCTCCATCTCATAGTAAAAACTGCAACTTAAACATCCAGTGCGAAATTGGTCAATCTAAGCAGCAGTACTATGACATTCTTGGTACCAGCCAGGTGGCATGATCCAAGAGAACCCAGCATCTTCCCATATCTGCGAGGAAAGCAGGTTTGGTGCAGAGTATCTCATAGCTTCTATTGACAGCTTGAGGATGAAATTTGGGCAACTCTAGCTCCAGTTCCTTTTCCTTAACATGCCACATGTCATTAACCTCCTCACCTGAATTTGCTGCAGCCAAACTTAGATATTGATTTCAATAGGACAACATAGTTCCCCACGTGGCTACTGGCTTTCCAACCAAATCATCCCATCACTACTTTCAAATTGACGTTTTCCATTAGGAAACTAAGCAAAAGGTTGCCCATGATACTTTCACGAAATACTCCTTAGTTTGCTATTTTGATTAGCTAAGCGTTGAGTCTAAATGCAAGTGCCAGCAAAGGTGGAAACGTTGGAAACCAAATCAACCAAGGCCAAGAACACATCAAAAGCAAAGCAAGAAGAAATTAACCTTGTACCACAAATTGGGATTGTGCCTCACATTAGCCTTTTTGCAGAGAAGCCTGCACACCATCCAGCTTGAGCCTCAATGCCCCCTATAAATGAATAAAGCCACAATGGAATTCTGCGTCCCTAAAACTATCATCTGACTGCAAGCCCAGTGGCATCAGTTGAAGGGATCTTCTAATTTCACAGATAGGTATATCATGGCCGGGAGTAAGGTAATCCGAGTTATCCAAAAACAAATCGTCAGATCAAAACCCAATGTCTATATCCATAGAGCCTGCCCGATGCATCAGACAGAGCACACATGCATTGCCAACCAAATTGATCGAACTTGAAGCAAGTAAAAACAGTACAACAGGAGAATCAGGGGAGACGGTACCTGCTTTCTTATAGATGACGAGAAACACATGAACACCTCAGGGTGGACTTCCCTGGCTGACACCCTACCTCACGCATCACTCCCTTTCAGCTTTGTGGCTGTTCGTAAGGGGAGGATGTGTTCGAGCTTCACAGGAAATGGGGCAACAAGGAGACTGCTGGAGCAGTCAATCCACAAGACAGCGCCACAAGGCCGTAATAGCATGGTCGGCGGATTCTGCGGGTGGCGGGGGTGCTGAGCTGCGAGTGCGACACCAAAGCGAACAAACCGGAGAGGAGGAAATAGGTTCAGATTAGCCACTGGGAAATGCCAGTTTTAGGAGAATGGATCTACACACGACGGTGCAGCAGCTGCTTCATGGGCCCAAGAAAAGACATGTCCTTCTCTTCTTGCCGGTGAGCCCTCTCTGTCCTGTCCTCTCTCGGCATCCTACAACATCCTGCTCTCCACCTGCACCAGTGCACCAGGCCTTATCCGGCCTTGCATCAGTGTTGTCCTTGATGTCAATATCGGTGCGCCGCCACTAGCCCTGTAGCTCCAGTGCCCCACTGCCTCTACAGCCCCAATCGCCAGTGGGCCATACTGCACGTGTTGCCTCTGTCCCCATCAGCCGTGCTGTTCCCTGCGAGGTGCAACAGCCAGACGATGGCAGGTGAGCCACCACCGGCAAGTTGGCCGACCAGACAAACGACACAGAGTAAGAACAGAGTCCTAGCGTAGGGGTGGCGATGCTACACAGCATGGTGCGGTGGCAGCAGCCAAGGTGGGGAGGAGGAGATGAGGATAGGGTTGGGTATGGTGCTTGTGGACAGAGGCGGCGCAATGGGAATCAAAATTATATTTTGTACAGGCTCGAGAGTCACCCCTGTCGCTGCCTCATGGGTCCATCATCAGGCTGGACTTGGTAGCAGCCACAGGAAAGACTCAGACCAGAGTAATAAAAAGGCTACTCCAACAATCCAAATGGACGGCTCAGATAACACGTAGCCTATATCGATCGAATGAAAATGCTTTGAGCGGGGAGCAAGGAGAGGGCACCACTTATGTCGGCCTTACAGTTTTTAGAGAGATATCTTGACAATTTAATAATTGAGGCTGCTGGCTCTAGATATGCAAAGCGTATCATGTACATTTACGTTTCAATCTGTCTGCACTTTAAGTATTGTTTTGTTCCATTGCTGTCCCCCAAGAAAGGAATGACCTGTACTCCATCCATCCGGGTATATCTATTTGGTATTCTGGATGTTGATTTTCTTTTCTATTAACCTTGTCAAACTTAAAACGTTTTGATTTGAGACAAATCTGTAGGCCTTATGTACCCGGATGGAGGGAATATGTTTTTCTGATGAACTATCCTGATTTCGCTCTCATTTTTTTAAGTTTGAGTAGAGTGAACAGAAATGGAGTATGAGCAGTGCATGGTCTCACCTAATTATTGAGTTTAATGGAAAGGTTCATTTGCTTTAGTGTCTCTGTGTGTTGATTTTTTATTAGCCTTGTCAAACTTAAAACGTTTTGATTTAAGACAAACCTGTAGGCCTTATGTACCTGGATGGGGAATATGTTTTTCTGATCAACTATCTTGATTTCGCTCTCATTTTTTTAAGTTCAAGTAGAGTGAACAGATATGGAGTATGAGCAGTGCATGGTCTCACCTAATTATTGAGTTTAATGGAAATGTGTTCATTTGCATTAGTGTCTCTGTGTGCGGTTGATAATCTTTTTACGCATGAACAACACATGTTTGTTTACTGTTGAAGCTATTGCTACTTGCTGAGAAACCTGTAATGATTTCTCATAAGATGTTAGGAGTGGTTTAGAATTCAGATTGCTTGAACATAGAAGATTACTTCCATGCAGAGAATAGAAGGAAGTTGGAAGATTACACATTCTTTTAATGTGAAGAAGATTGTCAGGACTACCCATTGATAATGTAGTAAATTATCCTGTCTAAGAATAATTTGTGTATAGAGGTCAACTAGCAAGATGCTCATTTCTACATTCTTTTAATCAAGTGCACTTTGTTCATGCTTGTGGCAATCTATAGCTGTTTAATGCCTTAAATAATCCATAATATTTTATTATGTAAGTATGAAGTTGTTTGCATGTTAACAACCTAACTACTGGGCAAGAATGTTGGCAACGGAACCCATTGCTGAAATTTTTCTATGGAACCCATTGCTGAAATTTTTCTAATGTCATGGTCCGGCAAATCATAACTGGATCTCATCATTTTTGTTACTTTTATCTTGATCAGGACCCTGAGGCCTCTCTGGGAAACAAGAGTTAGCCCAAATGTCATCTACAGTGCACATCATTTGCCTGGTGACACTTCGATGCTGGTGCTCGGTGGTATTGATGGAGTCCTACGCCTGGTATGCCAGAGAACTGGTGAGACTATTCGAAGCTTCATCATGGATGCAGGCTACCCAGCACAGTCCAGCTCCAGGCCACAAGCTGAACAGAAGAATGTCCGCCCAGCGGAATCTGGCCCCAGGCAGCAAGTCGAAAAGAAGAGGGTCCGTGAAATCGCTCCGGATGCCCGGCTGGACAACATTCCTATGCACCTGCGCCCACCAATCACCGGTCTGTCGGTCGGCATGAAGAAGATCGTGACCACGCACGGTGAAAACTACATCCGCGTCTGGAAATTTCGCTCGTAGAGTTCTTAGATTGGTCATCGGGAATCAGAAGAACTTGCGCTGTTTGTAAACGAGATGCTGTAAGTAAGCTTGTAACAGTACCCTGAAGATATAGTTTTGGTGTTGACATCGTACCTGTATCGTCGAAGATTTATTGTCCTATTGCCGTGGAAAAGAATATTTATGTCCGAATTTTTCTCCGGAAGGAAAGGAGAATTATAGCGAGTCACAATGTCTTCAGCTTTTGGTCTCGCCTGAGTGGGAGCTTCGATGCCCCCTTGCCTCCCTCCGTGCCATCACCCATATTGGCTCGGATCATGTTCCTCTGCTCCTGTCTTTTCAGGATGATTGCTCGCTCACTGCGCTTAGGTTCCGCTTCGAGACGTTCTGTTTAAGCTAGAACGGTTTTGCGAGGCCGTCCAGGCTTGCTGGCTGGAGGCCCGGCTCAGCTAGAACGGTTTTGCGAGGCCGTCCAGGCTTGCTGGCTGGAGGCCCGGCTCACTCCTCACCGATCCATCTCTGTGGTGGATGACTGACACTTCTGTGCCAAGCGCTCTTGCCAGTTTATGAAGGGTTGAGACGCGAACCTTGGACGGGACCGCAAGAAGGCCCACCTCGCCTCCATCCAAGCGCTGAACCTCCAGGCTGACTTGGTGGGACTAGCCCCCGATGAGTGGGTGCTTTGTTACGATCTTGATGATCAACTCATGGTCATCTACACTGACGAAGAGGCGTATTGGCGACTGCGGGGAACCCAAAAGTGGGTCCTCAAGGGTGACGCTAATACCGCCTACTTTCAGACCATCGCCAATGGTCGTAGGAGACGTAATACCATCCCCTTGCTCTGGGATGGGGAGACACTCTTGCAGCGTCAGGATGACATCCGCGCTCATGTAGATGGCTTTTATAAAGCCCTTTTTGTCGCCCCCCTAGGGAGGGGGGCTTGGCCCTTGCTTCAGACTTATGGATTGGCACCCAGTGCATCTCGGCCGAGGAAAATATGGCCCTCACGGCTCCGTTCACTGAGGAGGAAGTGTGGCTGGCGACTAAAGGGATGAATCCCTCGTCCGCCCCTGGTCCTGACGGTCTGCTGATATGTCTCCAACGTATCTATAATTTTTGATTGCTCCATGCTATATTATCTACTGTTTTGGACTATATCGGGCTTTATTTTCCACTTTTATATTATTTTTGGGAGTAACCTATTAACCGGAGGCCCAGCCCAGAATTATTGTTTTTTTGCCTATTTCAGTGTTTCGAATAAACGGAATATCAAACGGAGTCCAAACGGAATAAACCTTTCTGGAACGTGATTTTCTTCCCGAATATGACCAGGAGACTTGGACCCTACGCCAAGGAAGCTTCGAGGTGGGCACGAGGTAGGGGGCGCGCCCTATACCCCCAGGCGCGCCCCCACCCTCGTGGGGCCACCGAAGCTCCACCGATGTACTTCTTCCTCCTATATATCTCCATATACCCTAAATACATCCGAGAGCACAATAGATCGGGAGTTCCGCCGCCAGAAGCCTCCGTAGCCACCGAAAGCCAATCTAGACCCGTTCCGGCACCCTGCCGGAGGGGGCAATCCTTATTCGATGGCCATCTTTATCATCCCGGTGCTCTCCATGACGAGGAGGGAGTAGTTCTCCCTCGGGGCTGAGGGTATGTACCAGTAGCTATGTGTTTGATCTCTCTCTCTCTCTCTCTCTCTCTCTCTCTCTCTCTCTCTCTCTCTCGTGTTCTTGAGGTGATACGATCTTGATGTATCGCGAGCTTTGCTATTATAGTTGGATCCTATGATATTTTCTCCCCCCTCTACTCACTTGTAATGAATTGAGTTTCCCCTTTGAAGTTATCTTATCGGATTGAGTCTTTAAAGATTTGAGAACACTTGATGTATGTCTTGCCGTGGATATCTGTGGTGACAATGGGATATCACGTGATTCACTTGATGTATGTTTTGGTGACCAACTTGCGGGTTCCGCCCATGAACCTATGCATAGGGGTTGGCACACGTTTTCGTCGTGATTCTCTGGTAGAACTTTGGGGCACTCTTTGAGGTCCTTTGTGTTGGTTGAATAGATGAATCTGAGATTGTGTGATGCATATCGTATAATCATGCCCACGGATACTTGAGGTGACATTGGAATATCTAGGTGATATTAGGGTTTTGGTTAATTTGTATCTTAAGGTGTTATTCTAGTACGAACTCTAGGGCTGTTTGTGACACTTATAGGAATAGCCCAACGGATTGATTGGAAAGAATAACTTTGAGGTGGTTTCGTACCCTACCATAATCTCTTCGTTCATTCTCCGCTATTAGTGAGTGACTTTGGAGTGACTCTTTGTTGCATGTTGAGGGATAGTTTTATGATCCAATTATGTTAGTATTGTTGAGAGGACTTACACTAGCGAAAGTATGAACCCTAGGCCTTGTTTCCTAGCATTGCAATACCGTTTACGCTCACTTTTATCACTTGTTACCTTGCTGTTTTTATAATTTCAGATTACAAATACCTTTATCTACTATCCATATACCACTTGTATCACCATCTCTTCGCCGAACTAGTGCACCTATACAATTTACCATTGTATTGGATGTGTTGGGGACACAAGAGACTCTTTGTTATTTGATTGCAGGGTTGATTGAGAGAGACCATCTTCATCCTACGCCTCCTACGGATTGATAAACCTTAGGTCATCCACTTGAGGGAAATTTGCTACTGTCCTACAAACCTCTGCACTTGGAGGCCCAACAACGTCCACACGAAGAAGGTTGTGTAGTAGACATCAAGCTCTTTTCTAGCGCCG
>NC_041386.1:518818482-518832190 GCF_002162155.2 Triticum dicoccoides
TTGAGTCTTTTAGTTTCTTGTTTTATCACTAGTTTAGTTTATAAAAAAAACTATAAAAAATGGAATTGAGTTTGTCTCATACGCTTCACCTTTTTAATATCTTTCGTGAGTATGATGGAAAGGATAATTGTGCTCAAGTGCTAGAAGAAGAAATCTATAAAATGTTTGGCACTAAATATTTGAATGATGAGCATGATTGCAATGCTGTTAGTATGAATTCCTTTAATATCCATGATGCTAATGATATGCAAAGCCACAATCTTGGGGAAGCTATGTTTGATGAAGATGATATTTTTTGTCCCCCAAGTTTTGATGAGCAAATTTATTATGATGAAAGCATGCCTCCTATCTATGATGATTATTGTGATGACACGTATGCTTTAAAGAATAATGATAACCATGAAACTTGTCATCTTGATCTTAATTTTCAATCACATTATAGTTATTTTGTTGAGTTTGCTCCCACTATTATTCATGAGAAGAATTTTGCTTGTGTGGAGAGTAGTAAATTTTCTATGCTTGTAGATCATGAAAAGAATGCTTTAGGTACTGGTTATATTGTTGAATTCATTCATGATGCTATTGAAAATTATTATGAGGGAGGAACATATGCTTGTAGGAATTGTAATAATATCAAGTTTCCTCTCTGTGCTTAAAGTTTTGAAGTTATGCTTGTTTTGCCTTCCTATGCTAGTTGATTATTGTTTCCACAAGTTATTTGCTCATAAAATCCCTATGCATAGGAAGTATGTTAGACTTAAATGTGCTAGTCATATTCTTCATAATGCTCTCTTTATGTTTCAACATTTATCTTTTATGTGAGCATCGTTGAAATCATCATGCCTAGCTAGGGGCGTTAAATGATAGCGCTTGTTGGGAGGCAACCTAATTTTATTTTTGTTCCTTGATTTTTGCTCCTGTTTAGTAATAAATAATTCATCTAGCATCTGTTTAGATGTGGTTTTATGTGTTTAATTAGTGTTTGTGCCAAGTACAATCTTTGGGAAGACTTGGGTGAAGTCTTGTTGATCATGCTGTAAAAAACAGAAACTTTAGCGATCACGAGAACTGCTGCCATTTTTATTTGGAGAGTGCTATTTAGTTAATTATTTTTACAGATGATTAATAGATAATTTCCTCAGGTCCAGCAATTTATTTGAGAATTTTATGAGTTCCAGAAGTATACGTTTGATCCAGATTACTACATACTGTTCTGTTCTTGACAGATTCTGTTTTTCATGTGTTGTTTACTTATTTTGATGAATCTATGGCTAGTAAAATAGTTTATAAACCATAGAGAAGTTGTAATACATTAGGTTTAACACCAATATAAATAAAGAATGAGTTCATTACAGTACCTTAAAGTTGTGATTTATTTTCTTATACTAACGGAGCTTACGAGTTTTCTATTAAGTTTTGTGTTGTGAAGTTTTCAAGTTTTGGGTAAAGATTCGATGGACTATGGAATAAGGAGTGGCAAGAGCCTAAGATTGGGGATGCCCAAGGCACCCCAAGGTAATATTAAGGTACAACCAAAAGCCTAAGCTTGGGGATGCCCCGAAAGGCATCCCCTCTTTCGTCTTCATTCATCGGTAACTTTACTTGGAGCTATATTTTTATTTACCACATGATATGTGTTTTGCTTGGAGCGTCATTTTATTTTCTTTTGTTTTGCTTGCTGTTTGAATAAAATAACAAGATCTGAAATTATTAAATGTTAGAGAGTCTTCACATAGTTGCATAATTATTCGACTACTCATTGATCTTCACTTATATCTTTCGAAGTAGTTTGTCATTTGCTCTGGTGCTTCACTTATATCTTTTAGAGCATGGTGGTAGTTTTATTTTGAAGAAATAGATGAACTCTCATGCTTCACTTAAATTATTTTGAGAGTCTTAATAGCATGGTAATTTTCTTAATAGTAACATGCTTGGTTTTCAAGGTTTGTGAAACTTTCTTTTGAGTGTGTTGAATACTAAGAAAAGTTGGATGCTTGATAATTGTTTTGAGATATGGAGGTAGTAATATCAAAGTCATGCTAGTAGAGTAATTGTGAATTTGAGAAGTGCTTGAGTTAAAGTTTGCAAGTCCCGTAGCATGCACATATGGTAAACGTTATGCAACAAATTTGAAACATGAGGTGTTATTTGATTGTCCTCCTTATGAGTGGCGGTCGGGGACGAGCGATGGTCTTTTTCTACCAATCTATCCCCCTAGGAGCATGCGCGTAATACTTTGTTTTTTGATGGCTTGTAGATTTTTGCAATAAGTATATGAGTTCTTTATGACTAATGTTTAGTCCATGGATTATACGCACTCTCACCCTTCCATCATTGCTAGCCTCTACGGTACCGTGCATTGCCCTTTCTCACATTAAGAGTTGGTGCAAACTTCGCCGGTGCATCCAAACCCCGTGATATGATACGCTCTTTCACACATAAACCTCCTTATATCTTCCTCAAAACAGCCACCATACCTACCTATTATGGCATTTCCATAGCCATTCCGAGATATATTGCCATGCAACTTTCCACCATCCAGTTTATCATGACACATTCATCATTGTCATATTGCTTAGCATGATCATGTAGTTGACATAGTATTTGTGGCAAAGCCACCGTTCATAATTTTTTCATACTTGTCACTCTTGATTCATTGCATATTCCGATACACCGCCGGAGGCATCCATATAGAGTCATACTTTGTTCTAGTATCGAGTTGTAATCATTGAGTTGTAAATAAATAGAAGTGTGATGATCATCATTCAATAGAGCATTGTCCCAAAAAAAAGGAGAAAGGCCAAAACAAAAAGAAGGCCCCAAAAAAGAAAATAAATAAAAAGGGGCAATGCTACTATCCTTTTTTTCCACACTTGTGCTTCAAAGTAGCACCATGTTCTTCATATAGAGAGTCTCTTGAGTTATCACTTTCATATACTAGTGGGAATCTTCATTTTAGAACTTGGCTTGTATATTCCAACAATGGGCCTCCTCAAGTGCCCTAGGTCTTCGTGAGCAAGCAAGTTGGATGCACACCCACTTAGTTTCTTTTGTTGAGCTTTCATACATTTATAGCTCTAGTGCATCCGTTGCTTGGCAATCCCTACTCCTTGCATTAACATCAATCGATGGGCATCTCCATAGCCCATTGATTAGCCTCATTGATGTGAGTTTTTCTCCTTTTTGTCTTCTCCACATAACCCCCATCATTATATTCTATTCCACCCATAGTGCTGTATCAATGGCTCACGCTTATGTATTGCGTGAAAGTTTATGAGTTGAAATTATTAAGGTATGAAACAATTGCTTGGCTTGTCATCGGGGTTGTGCATGATGAGAGCATTCTTGTGTGACGAAAATGGAGCATGACTAAACTATATGATTTCGTAGGGATGAACTTTCTTTGGCCATGTTACTTTAAGAAAACATAATTGCTTTGTTGGTTTGCTTGAAGTATTATTATTATCTATGTCAATATGAAATTTTGTCTTGAATCTTCCTAATCTGAATATTCATACCACAATTAAGAAGATTTGCATTGAAATTATGCCAAGTAGCACTCCGCATCAAAAATTCTCTTTTTATCATTTACCTACTCGAGGACGAGCAGGAATTAAGCTTGGGGATGCGTGATACGTCTCCAACATCTATAATTTTTGATTGCTCCATGCTATATTATCTACTGTTTTGGACTATATTGGGCTTTATTTTCCACTTTTATATTATTTTTGGGACTAACCTATTAACCGGAGGCCCAACCCAGAATTGCTGTTTTTTGCCTATTTCAGTGTTTCGAATAAACGGAATATCAAATGGAGTCCAAACGGAATAAACCTTTCTGGAACGTGATTTTCTTCCCGAATATGACCCAGGAGACTTGGACCCTACGCCAAGGAAGCTTCGAGGTGCGCATGAGGTAGGGGGCGCGCCCTATACCCCCAGGCGCGCCCCCACCCTCGTGGGGCCACCGAAGCTCCACCGACGTACTTCTTCCTCCTATATATTTCCATATACCCTAAAAACATCCGAGAGCACAATAGATCGGGAGTTCCGCCGCCAGAAGCCTCCGTAGCCACCGAAAGCCAATTTAGACCCGTTCCAGCACCCTGCCGGAGGGGGCAATCCTTATCCGGTGGCCATCTTCATCATCCCGGTGCTCTCCATGACGAGGAGGGAGTAGTTCTCCCTCGGGGCTGAGAGTATGTACCAATAGCTATGTGTTTGATCTCTCTCTCTCTCTCTCGTGTTCTTGAGGTGATACGATCTTAATGTATCGCGAGCTTTGCTATTATAGTTGGATCCTATGATGTTTTCTCCCCCCCTCTACTCTCTTGTAATGAATTGAGTTTCCCCTTTGAAGTTATCTTATTGGATTGAGTCTTTAAAGATTTGAGAACACTTGATGTATGTCTTGCCGTGGATATCTGTGGTGACAATGGGATATCACATGATTCACTTGATGTATGTTTTGGTGACCAACTTGCGGGTTCCGCCCATGAACCTATGCATAGGGGTTGGCACACATTTTCGTCGTGATTCTCCGGTAGAACTTTGAGGCACTCTTTGAGGTCCTTTGTGTTGGTTGAATAGATGAATCTGAGATTGTGTGATGCATATCATATAATCATGCCCACGGATACTTGAGGTGACATTGGAGTATCTAGGTGACATTAGGGTTTTGGTTGATTTGTATCTTAAGGTGTTATTCTAGTATGAACTCTAGGGCTGTTTGTGACACTTATAGGAATAGCCCAACGAATTGATTGGAAATAATAACTTTGAGGTGGTTTCGTACCCTACCATAATCTCTTCGTTCGTTCTCCGCTATTAGTGACTTTGGAGTGACTCTTTGTTGCATGTTGAGGGATAGTTTTATGATCCAATTATGTTAGTATTGTTGAGAGGACTTACACTAGCGAAGGTATGAACCCTAGGCCTTGTTTCCTAGCATTGCAATACCGTTTACGCTCACTTTTATCACTTGTTACCTTGCTGTTTTTATAATTTCAGATTACAAATACCTTTATCTACTATCCATATACCACTTGTATCACCATCTCTTCGCCGAATTAGTGCACCTATACAATTTACCATTGTATTGGGTGTGTTGGGGACACAAGAGAATCTTTGTTATTTGGTTGCAGGGTTGCTTGAGAGAGACCATCTTCATCCTACGCCTCCTACGGATTGATAAACCTTAGGTCATCCACTTGAGAGAAATTTGCTACTGTCCTACAAACCTCTGCAGTTGGAGGCCCAACTACGTCTACAAGAAGAGGGTTGTGTAGTAGACATCATCTGTCAGTGAAGTTCTTCCAAACCTTCTGGACTGCCATAAAACCAAAGGTCATGGCCCTCTTTGAGGAGTTCTATGTGGGCTCCATTGACCTCCATTGCCTTAACTACGGGATCATCACATTGATCCCCAAGGTTCCTGGTGCCTCGGACATCCGTCAGTTTCGACCGATCACGATGATCAATGTGATCTTCCGGATTCTAGCAAAGGGGGTACGCCAATAGGATGGCCCCTTTGGCTGACCGCATCACCCACCCGGATCAGTCCGCCTTCATCAAAGGCCGGTATATCCTGGATGGGGTCCTTGTCTTTCACGAAGTTCTGCATGAGGTCCGGTCCAAAAACCTTAGAGCAGTCTTCCTAAAAATCGACTTCCACAAGGCCTACGACACGGTTAGCTGGTCCTTCCTTCGGGAAGTGTTGCTCAGGAAAGGGTTCGACAATTGCCATGTCACCCGAGTCATGCAGATGGTGACCTCTGGCGCACCGCGATGAACATTAATGGGGAGATCGGGCCCTATTTCCCCACCTTATGTGGGGTGAGACAGGGGACCCATTTTCTCTGTTTCTGTTCAATATGGTGGTCGACGCCCTGGCCTCGATCCTTGATAGGGCTAAGGCCGCTGGCCACATCCACGACATAGTCCCGCACCTAGTGGAGGGAGGTGGTGTCTCCCTCCTCCAATATGCCGACGACACCATTATCATGGTGCAAGGCTCGGCGGCCGATATTACGAACCTGAAATTCCTATTGCTGTGCTTCCAGCAGCTGTCGGGTCTCAAAATAAACTTTGATAAGAGCGAGGTTACGGTTCTTGGCTACTCTCCCTCCGAAAGCCAGATATTGCTAACCGACTCAACTGTCGGCTTGGGTCGTTCCCAACCACCTACCTGGGGATCCCCATTAGTGACTCTCGACTCTCCGTGGCGGATCTGAGGCCCTCAGTGCTCAAGCTACATCACCGTATCGAGCCTTGGCAGGGCCGTTGGTTGTCTAAGGCGGCACGGACAATCCTCATCAACTCGTCCCTGTCCAGCCTCCTCCTATTCATCATGATTTTCTACAGCCTTCCCGAAACGCTGCACCATGAGACCGGCTCAGTCCAAACACGCTTCTACTGGGCCGGCGAGGGTGATAAGCAGAAATACCATATGGTTCGCTAGACCAACATCTGCAAGCCTAGGGCCCAAGGCGGCCTCGGCATCATGTCCTCCAAACGTATGAACCTGGCTCTCCTGCTCTGGCACAATGCGAATGGCAAGGGTGGCATGTGGTTGCAAATCATCCGGAACAAATACTTGTGCGACCAACCCCTTGACTTTTGCCTTAGGATGGTAGGCTCCCAGTTCTGTCAGTCCATCATCCAGCTACTCCCAGTTCTCCGCATCGGGACCTCCATCACGGTTGGCTCTGGGACAACCACCCTATTTTGGTTCGACCGGTGGGCTGGGGACTCCCCCTTTGCTGCCAGGTTCCCAGATCTTTTCTCCATTGCGGTGGAGCCTAGGATCTCCGTCGAGTTGGCCCTTATTGACTTAGGGCGTCTCGCATTCCGGCGGCCATTTGGGCCCTTGAAAATCGCCACCTGGCATGAACTTCTGGAGACCGTTGCTCTCCATGAGCCTGATCTGGCGCAGCCCCATGATCGCTTGTCCCGGCGTCTCGAGCCCTCGGGCCAGTTCTCCACGAAATCCCTTTACCAGGCCATTGCCCCCTCCACTGCCCCAGCGGCCCTTGAGGTGATCTGGGCTATCCGTGTGCCAAGATCCGAATCTTCATGTGGCAATGGACCCGCGACAGACTTCCCTCCCGCGTGGAGCGGTTAAAACGGCATGGCCCGGGCAATGGGATTTTCCCCCTATGTGGGACTGAGGAAATCTCGAATCACATCTTCTTCTCGTGCGTCTCCGCCCAGTTCCTCTGGGGCTGCCTCCGTGAGGTTGTCAGCGGCAGCTGGTGTAATACCAACTTCGCTGACCTCCTCACTGAGGTCCAGGCTTCCGCCCCGTCGGGCCGCCACATTAGGTGGCTGCTCATTGCGGTTCTTGCTTGGATGTTTTGGACAGTGCGTAATAAGCTTGTCATCTAGCGAGTCCCTCTTCGACGTGCCACTGGCACGATTTTTGAAATGTGTGGTTATTTGCAGCTCTAGTGGCCACTTAGCCGTCACCAGGACCGGGACACCATCAACACCATCATTGCCGACCTCCGTGTGATGGCTCTCCGCTTGGCGCCACCGCTTCCTCCTCCACCACCTGAGCCGGATTAGCTTCTTACTGTTGTTGCAGTTTATCCACCTTTGTTTTCATTTTCAGGGCTTCTTGAGCTGTGCCCTCAGCAGAACCCTCTTGTACTCTGTTGTGCGACTCTCTGTGTGTGGGTGAACCTATGTGTTACTTTGTGGGTGTGGTGCTTTGCTTTATATTTTAATGTCTTCAGTTTTGAGTACTTGCCTTGCCTGCTCCGCCAATTTGCTCCCATGGGTGCTGCCAGCAACGTGGTGCCTACATGCTCTTATATCGTGCATGGTCATCTTTTTTTTTGAGTAATCGTGCATGTTTATCCATGTCAATTTGCTGCGGTTGGGCTCAGCCTATCAATTCAATTCCAGCATGAGCAGCGAACCAACTTCTGGTTGAGATGGTTAGGTGGACAGTGATATCCCCAACCCACCAGGGTTCAAAGCCTGGTGCTCCCATTTATCCTGGATTTATTTTAGGAATTCCGGCGATACGCTTTTAGTGGGAGGAGACGTTACCATCGACTACGAGGCGCTTACGATGACTTCGTAAAATCTCAAGATGATATGCCGGCTCAGTCTCTCAGAGGTGCTCATAGGGGTAGGATGTGCGTGTGTGCGTTCATAGGGATGAATATATGCGCGTTTATATGAGCGCTTGCGTCTGTATTGTGTTCAAAAAAAAATTCCAGCACGAGCATTGACAGAATTTGGACCGTATACGCAACGTTCGTTTTCTTTTTCTTTTGCAACATAATATGTGTCTCATTTATATCATAAGGACCATGGTACAAGCCACATAAACACCGACATGCAAAACTGAACAGATAGTAGAACGCTAGTCTTTCCACAAAGAAATACCAACCAAGAAAAAAAAATTACAATCAAGACCGAAGAATCCTTGAGCTTGACATCATCGCCCGTCACCTGCCTTCGACACCACCACAACAGCTAATAATGGATCGCCTCCTCACCCGAACTCGACGCGACTCCGTCGCTGATATGCAACTTTGCGGATCTTCAAGGTGGCTCACCAAAGACGAAGTCATTGCCGTGGAACGAATTAGACCGGAGCAACACCCCGGACATGCAATCAAACTCCAGATCTGGCACCTCGCACGGCTAAAATGTCGAAGGAGAAAACCATACCTACCAGCCACGAACCACGAACCCAACAAACGATCCACCATATTCCAGATGTCGTTGATGCAGATCACAATCTGCATCCACTCTATGACTACCTCCCAAGCTCCACGCCGGTGCTGGAGCAAACACCGTCGCAACGACGGAGCCCGAAGACAGAAGTCCACCACTGTCGCCGCCACGCCATCCTTACTTGAATAGACTAATTTCCAAATCCACCCTGAACCATATGACCGATTGCCTTGTTGGGGAGGGATTTGAAGCTTCTTTATTCAGCACCTCCATCGCCGCCAGGAATCCAAGACGATGAACAACCGACAAACCTAATCTACTAAAGCCTAACCTAAAGATACACGACGCACACACGTAGATCCGATGAATCCCCTCACCACCGACGACCGAGGTCGCCAGCAGAGAGGAGCCATCAAAGGAAGGCGGCAGAGTGACTCTCCCGGCGGCACCTAGAGTTTCTAGTCGCCCTCTCGAGAGGAAAATGACGCCTCATGTGTCTTAGGCTTGACGACAGATGAGGAACAAGTTCATTTCTCCACAATGTTTAGTTGTACTGCACAATGTTGAAGCTGGACATTTTCTATGTACTATGATTGTCCATACCTGGATTCACTCAATTAAATTGTGCAGTGATCTATATGTGTGGCCTTCCCTTCAGCCCGATACTTACAAGTTTTGATAAAATTGTATGTCAAAACATATGATTAAACTTTAACATTGATCCTTTGTCTCTTAGGGCATTTTCAACGCAGACGCTCAAAACACCCACAAACATTCAGACTGAGGTGCCCTTACTTACAAGTCATTCAATGCGGTGCCTCATTGGTCCATCGAGGCGTCTGCGTGTCTGGAATCTCGTAAACCGGATGCAAACTAGGGGGAGACTTGCGGTAGTCCGGACGCTCGCCACGTACGCGCCTGAATGCCACGTCCAACTCAAAACCCTCTTCGTGCTAAGCGGTTGCTGCGCATTGATGCCGATCAGGCCGCTCTAGGGTGGACGTGACTCGACTACATTGATGCCGGTCAGAGCGACGAGACCAGTCGAGCGGGTGACCCTGCTTTAATGTTGATGCGACGACCGAGAAACTTGCTCCGACCGGCGTGCCGCATTGAAGTTGGATGTTGTCCGTTCGTCTCTCCATGACTATTTAAGCACAGCTCCGACGCCGTCCACAACACACCTTTCCTCTCCGCTCACCATTGATTCGCTCCTCTCCGTCTCCGCTCACCGCCGTCGGCGATGTCGAAGTCCTGGTTACCCATGCTGGCAGGTGGTGGCTCTGGAGCTCCTGGATCGTGGCGTTGCCGCCGTCGCTCTATCAGGCCATCATCCTCCACAATGCCCGGCTCCCGTGGGAAGGAGGAGATCATCCTCTCCTCCAGCAACGAGGAGGAGCATGAGCTGCAGCAAAAGAGCCGCCTCCCCGCGAAGGTGCGGCGACCGACAAGGAGTACCAGACACACTTGGATATCCTCCTCGAGTGGTCGCTCAGGGACCACGGTCAGACGTCACCCTCACCATCGATCTATCGTGTCAAGGCGGAGCCGACATCACCACCTCTCCAGCGTGTCAAGACAGAGCCTCCCCCTTCCGGCGCAACCGCGATGTCCTAATTGGACATCACGTAAAGGAGGAGCCAACGTCGCCACTGCACAGTCGATATGCCTGCATCAGCAAGCCATCGTTGCCGCCACGCCACGTCCGGCGTGGCAAGGCCATGAAGGAGGTGCCGCTGATGATCGTGAAGGTGCATGAGTGCCTCCTTCATTACCTCAGCGGCAGCGGCGGCTCCTCGTCGCGAAGCATCCTGTCGACGGAGGAGAGGGCGGCCAATGTGACGCCCCCGATTTAATCGTACACTAATCATGCACGCAAATGTGTACGATCAAGATCAGGGACTCACGGGAAGATATCGCAACACAACTCTAAAACATAAATAAGTCATACAAGCATCATAATACAAGCCAGGGGCCTCGAGGGCTCGAATACAAGTGCTCGATCATAGACGAGTCAGCGGAAGCAACAATATCTGAGTACAGACATAAGTTAAACAAGTTTGCCTTAAGAAGGCTAGCACAAAGTGGGATACGGATCGAAAGAGGCGCAGGCCTCCTGCCTGGGATCCTCCTAACTACTCCTGGACGTCGTCAGCGGGCTGCACGTAGTAGTAGGCACCTCCGGTGTAGTAGGGGTCGTCGTCGACGGTGGCGTCTGGCTCCAGGGCTCCAGCATCTGGTTGCGACAACCAGGTAGAAGGGAAAGGGGAAAAAGAGGGAGAAAAGCAACCGTGAGTACTCATCCAAAGTACTCGCAAGCAAGGAACTACACTACATATGCATGGGTATATGTGTAAAGGGCCATATTAGTGGACTGAACTGCAGAATGCCAGAATAAGAGGGGGGGTAGCTAGTCCTATCGAAGACGACGCTTCTGGCAGCCTCCGTCTTGCAGCATGTAGAAGAGAGTAGATTGAAGTCCTCCAAGTAGCATCTCCAAGTAGAATCTCCAAATAGCATCTCCAAGTAGCATCTCCAGTAGCATCGCATAGCATAACCCTACCCGGCGATCCTCCCCTCGTCGCCCTGTGGAAAAGCGATCACCGGGTTGTCTGTGGAACTTGGAAGGGTGTGTTTTATTAAGTATCCGGTTCTAGTTGTCATAAGGTCAAGGTACAACTCCAAGTCGTCCTGTTACCGAAGATCACGGCTATTCGAATAGATTAACTTCCCTGCAGGGGTGCACCAACTTACCCAACACGCTTGATCCCATTTGGCCGGACACACTTTCCTGGGTCATGCCCGGCCGCGGAAGATCAACACGTTGCAGCCCCACCTAGGCACAACAGAGAGGCCAGCACGCCGGTCTAAACCTAAGCACACAGGGGTCTGGGCCCATCGCCCAATGCACACCTGCACGTTGCGTGGGCGGCCGGAAGCAGACCTAGCCTAGCAGGCGTTCCAGTCCAATCCGACGCGCGCCGCTCCGTCGCTGACGTCTGAAGTGCTTCGGCTGATACCACGACGCCGGGATACCCATAACTACTCCCACGTAGATGGTTAGTGCGTATAGGCTCGTAGCCAACTCAGATCAAATACCAAGATCTCGTTAAGCGTGTTAAATATCCGCGAACGCCGAACAGGGCCAGGCCCACCTGTCTCCTAGGTGGTCTCAACCTACCCTGTCGCTCCGCCACAAAGTAACAGTCGGGGGCCGTCGGGAACCCAGGCCCACCTCTACCGGGATGGAGCCACCTGCCCCTTCAGCCCCCATCTTCGAACAGTATCACAGGTAATGTAACTGTGTAAAGTATATCGTATATGCCCGTGATCACCTCCTGAAGTGATCACAGCCCAGTAGTATAGCATGGCAGACGGACAAGAGTGTAGGGCCACTGATGGAACACTAGTATCCTATACTAAGCAGTAGGATAGCAGGTAAAGGTAACAACAATAGTAGCAAGGACAGGCTATGCAGCAGTATAGGATTAACTGAAAGCAGTAACATGCTACACTACTCTAATGCAAGCAGTATAGAGTAGAATAGGCGATATCTGGTGATCAAGGGGGGGGCTTGCCTGGTTGCTCTGGCAAGAGAGAGGAGTCGTCAACTCCGTAGTCGAACTGGTCAGCAGCAGCGTCGGTCTCGTAGTCTACCGGAGAGAAGAGGGGGAAGAAATAATGAATACAGAGCAAACAAAGCATCACAAAATATAACAAGGCAATACGCGATGTTCGGTGTGCCCTAACGCGGTAGTAGGTGATACCGGTGAAGGGGGGGAAAACATCAGGGAAAGTATTCCCGGTGTTTCGTGTTTTCTGACAGATGAACCGGAGGGGGAAAGTTGCGGGTTTGATATGTTAGGGGTGTGTGGTGGACGAACGGGCTACGTATCCGGGTTCGTCTCGTCGTTCTGAGCAACTTTCATGTACAAAGTTTTTTCATCTGAGCTACGGTTTATTTTATATTAATTTTAAAAGATTAAAATCATTTTTAGCATTTATTTAATTATTTTAATCCAACATTATCCAGAACAGTGCACGCCGACGTCAGCATGACGTCAGCAGTCAACAGAGGCGTTGACTGGTCAACTGACGTGTGGGTCCCGTTTATCATTGACTGTTTAGTCTAATTAATGTTTAACTAATGTAATTACTGTTTAATTAAACTAATTAGTTAATTAGGTTAATCTAATTATGATTAATTAACTTAATTAATTCCTTAATTAATTAATTAATTTAATAATTATTTATTTATTTAATTATTTTTATTAGTATATATTTTTTTAAACGTTTCTGGGGCTGGGGCCCCCATGCCAGTGGCCTAGAGGGGGCATAGCGGGCGTGGGTTCACAGGCGTCAGGCGCCGGGTGCGGGCGCACCCAAGCGGTCGCTGGGCGACGGGCACCAGCCCGCCCGGCAAGGCACATCGGGGCGAGGCCATGGCCGGCTGCGGGCGCGGGAGCAGCACGAAAGGGGGCTGCGGGCGAGGCCAGGGCGAGTGGGAGCGCGGTCGGAGCCGAGGCCAGGGGCTCCAGCGTGGGCACGCGCGGGGGGTGATGGCGGGCGCGGCAAACTCGGCAGGTCGCCAAGGCAGGGGAGGCTGGTGTCCACGGCGAGTGCGGGCCGGGGCGCGGTGACCGCGGGCGGTGGCGAACGGGGGTGAGGTCGGGGTGGTGACCACGAAGCACGGGGCCACGTGAGTGCGTGCACGGGACGCACGTCGAGGCGAGGGAGAGAGAGGGGGCCGGGGCCTCACCAGGTGCCTGCAGGGAACGAGGCAGTGGGCGTGATGGAGGTCGGGGAGGGCCGACGAGGGAGATCCGGCGGAGCGGGTGGCAGTTCGGCGGGGGAGCGTTCCGGCGAGATCCGTGGAGCTTCGGGCGGCGCCAGGCGTGCGGCGAGGGAGGTGCGGTCGAGGAGGCTGGCGAGGTGGCGCGGGCGGCGATTGGCGTGGCGAGCGTCGGGCGGTGGAGTCGGGGGTTCCAGGCGGCGGTGGCCTCCCCTGGATCCCGAT
>NC_041386.1:518833048-518834630 GCF_002162155.2 Triticum dicoccoides
TTTTTTTTTGTTAGTTTCTTTCTTTTATTTATTTTCCTTTTCTGTTTTTATTTATTTTAAAATACTTAGGCAGTTTATAAAATTGTGTTTATTACACCATATTGACTTATGTAAAATATGGCATCTCCCGAACACTTTTGTTTTAAATTTTGAAAAACTTTTATTGTTTGCTTTGATTTTGAAATTTGAATTCGAACGGGATTGAATCATCGCGAGGTTTACAACAGTAAGAGTGGTGATGAGGCATCATTAGCAGAGGTTACTGTAGCTTGATTATCCGGGCGTCACAATTCTCCTCCACTACAAGAAATCTCGTCCCGAGATTTAGGAGGGGAGTAAGGGGGAAGAATAGGTTACGAAATTCTAACGATTCTTCTCGGTCTTGGTTGCTCTTCTCGAAGTGGTCGATCCGTAGCGCTGATGTCTTCATTCCTATGCATCAATGCATCATGATGAGGTTGTCGTCCTTTCTTCAGGAACTCCATCGTACTTACGATAATGATAAGGGGTAACTACTGAAGAACGGACCTTCAAGGTCAACTACCTAGCAGATAACTGAGAGAATGTGGTAGAAGTAACTCTCAAATAGATACTTAAGAAATTATCGACAGTAAAGTAAGAAGGTACCATGAGAAGTTTCAAACGGGTAGGCAGTCGTTCGATGTCTGAAACAACACACGAAAGGGGTCCAAAGCAACGAGATTGAATATTGCATCTGTTTCCAGAATAGATCACTAGGAAGGTGGCTCGCGAATTACACACGAAGCCAAGCGTGAGTATTGACTTTGGGAAAGGGGGTACAGGAGGGTCAGGTTTCGATCCTGTGGAACTGTGGGTTATGGGCCCAACATGTGGGTTAAAAGTAGGAAAGGCAATGACGTCTTGCACAATCATGTAAGCAAGGCATGTTAGAGGATAGCCTGACAGTTATGTCAGCAACAATGTCGATACCAAGGGCGAGGGACGAAGAGAACCATCTTCCTGCTCGTTGAACGAGGCGGACCAAGAGGCAAAGTTCTCGTCCATCGGTGGTTACCGGAATGTCATCACCAAAATAACAGGGTCTTTCTGACAGCATTGTACACCGAGGTGTTTACAAAAGTAGGAGAATATTACTGCTTAGATCTCATAGATCACAAGAAAGGTTAAACCAAACAATGGAAAGGAAGATATGATTATCGGATTTAACCAGATCAATGGAAAGGAAAAATGTGTTTAAACACATTTTCCAGGGGTATATCCTTCCCAAGGACAAGCAGATGATATCCATGACAGGATAGTAGGTAGAAAACCATTTTAGGTAAGGGGAGAAAATTTCATGACATTACCCATACAACGGTGTTAGGATAAATGATAAATAAAATTTAGCATCGTGCTTCAAATGTTCCTGTTGAAAATCGGAGTACCATTGACATGCTTCGAGATAGCATTGACATGGTCTTCAGGTGAAGATCAGACTTTGGAAACACGAAGGATCCATCAGGAATAACTTGTAGAATAAGTCTTACAATTTCCTCCAGGAAGAATGGTTGTCCTTGCAAAAGAAATTATAACGATAGGTCCTCCACCCAGGGGGGGGGGG
>NC_041386.1:518834674-518839492 GCF_002162155.2 Triticum dicoccoides
AGGGACCAAGAAAGAATGGTGATGGTGAGAAGTATTTCTATGTCAAGAATTCTCAAGAGGTGGAACAAATCTCAGAACATTCTTGACATAAAGGACGGTAATACTCCAAGGTAAAGAAGAACAATTGCTGGATAGCAAGGAAACCAAGGTACAACACAAATTGTGAACAAGTTTGTGTTGGGAGGGGGGGGGGGAGGCAAGAATGTTGCCGATGATAACTCGAATCATCGAGGGACAAGGATGGTATTTCTCATCATGAATTCAATTGATATCCTGGAAGAACTCATAAGGTTGATGAGGATCACGACACATTTGTCGACAGATTTCATGAAGAAGTAATCAATCAGCGACGACATCAAGTCCAAGGAATGATGAAGCCAAAAGTCATTGGAACCATGGGTACGACACAAACTCGAACTCAAGCTTGTTGTTTAAGGTGAAAGGGTATGGCGAGGAAAATCGACGTAAGGTTAGTTCATCGTCGAAAATTGGTGCTCCGAGAATAAGGACCAGGTAGCACCGTTAGAATCGTCACGACGATGATATAGCCAAACAGGCTAGGAATGGCGTGATCGGGTACAAACTCGTACTTATAGAAGCTTACTGAAGAGTTGTTGAACCGTAGAGCGGACTCAGTTCAGTTATTGGTGTCTTTGAGTGTTCAATAACTCCGAGTTCATGAAAAATTGGAATCAGTGGGAAGGTAGCACTTGATGAAGAACTCATAAAAAGTTATGCAGTTCCATGATAATCTCGAGATACCAGGGGGTAATACTCGACACAAGATCAAAGTAAAGGTTGGACTGGGGTATTAATCCGCAGAAGACCAATGTTTAAACTTGCCCGAGAAATGGGAACAAAGAAGAACAATATGGTCGAAACCATAACTACAAGGGGTCCAATATAATAACATCGAAAGAATTACTCGAATGAGTAAATATTTGGCAAGAAGCTACCATGATAAGTTCCACATCAGGTCCATGGGCATGAACTCAGGGTTCAAGGTCGACTCCCACTTCTCCAATGCATACCCTTTCATTCACTTCTCGCTTTTGATGAAGTTATAGCATTGAAATTTTATCTGGCAAAATACAAGAAGAGTACGACTCGTGAAAACTTTCGAGTTCACACATATTGAGGAAGGCATAGGTTCAACCCATCGGGGCATCTTAGAATCATATACCAGAATCTTTAGAAGTAATTAACTCAAGCTCGAAGACAGAGCATGGTTAAGAAAGCAGAGGATACAATTTACCAAAGGCATTATGTATCAGAGGAAAGGCTCACAAGGTTATTGAATATGAAGGGCGTTGTCAGATAAAATCCAACAAAGGATCTGGTGGTCCACAAGGGATCTGACTTGAGCATCGGTACTCAACTAGAGGAAGAAGATTGCAAGGAGATAAGATTATAGAAACAACTGACTAATCCCGAGCTCAAATGCAAAGGAATTATGATCTCCAAATTAAGGGAACAGAAGCAATGTCCTGATTAGGGGTGGATAAGTTGAATAGCCTTAGGGGTACTATCGACGGCATTTGGATTGGTTGAGAACCAGCTCATGTTAAAAATGACGTCTGAGCCCGAAAGATAATTTAAAAGGATCAACTGATGATTGCGTGCATTCGCACTCATGTTGAATCAAAAGGATCAAAATGGCGATGCCTAAGGATACTAACGAATATTGCCAGACATATGGAAAGCATCCATCATGCAAGTAGACAAGTATGACAGAGCAATAAGCTACTAAGGATTTTTGGAGGATCGAATAGTATTTCGAAGATCATTGTGAAACACATGAACAACTGGGGGATGAGCAGATACTCGATAAGTGCGAGAATTATCCATAGGGGTATTCAGGTGACAAAGAACAACAAGGCGATAAGCTCAAAGGATTATCGAAACAACGACGAGTGTTTCGAGGTATCTGGTAATAACAAGACCAACTGGGGATGAATGTAAGAATAACAACTGCAAGTAGTTATCCATTAGGGTTGACGGTGGAAGGGGAATTGCAAATGCGATGAACATAAGTTCTCGGGTTAACAGCGGAGAGTATCTTCAGGGTCTTCACGTGCCGCAGACGATCATCATTAATAAGGGGCTCTCTGGGTGAAAGTGATAGCGAGATCCTAATGTTAGATTTGGCAAAAATCATTTAACCCGAATAGAAGAGAGATCAGAGCCCCAGAGTAAGGTCGAGGAGTAAAAGATCCTAATACCACCCAATGGCGACGTGGGCCCATGGGCCACACAGCCAAGTTAGTAAAAGTTCTGTAAAGTCTAGACTCGACTTCAGCCAAGGAGTATGGAAGGGGGATTCCTACAGGCAGTCGGCTCTGATACCAACTTGTGACGCCCCCGATTTAATCGTACACTAATCATGCACGCAAATGTGTACGATCAAGATCAGGGACTCACGGGAAGATATCACAACACAACTCTAAAACATAAATAAGTCATACAAGCATCATAATACAAGCCAGGGGCCTCGAGGGCTCGAATACAAGTGCTCGATCATAGACGAGTCAGCGGAAGCAACAATATCTGAGTACAGACATAAGTTAAACAAGTTTGCCTTAAGAAGGCTAGCACAAACTGGGATACGGATCGAAAGAGGCGCAGGCCTCCTGCCTGGGATCCTCCTAACTACTCCTAGACGTCGTCAGCGGGCTGCACGTAGTAGTAGGCACCTCCGGTGTAGTAGGGGTCGTCGTCGACGGTGGCGTCTGGCTCCAGGGCTCCAGCATCTGGTTGCGACAACCAGGTAGAAGGGAAAGGGGAAAAAGAGGGAGAAAAGCAACCGTGAGTACTCATCCAAAGTACTCGCAAGCAAGGAACTACACTACATATGCATGGGTATATGTGTAAAGGGCCATATCAGTGGACTGAACTGCAGAATGCCAGAATAAGAGGGGGGGTAGCTAGTCCTATCGAAGACTACGCTTCTGGCAGCCTCCGTCTTACAGCATGTAGAAGAGAGTAGATTGAAGTCCTCCAAGTAGCATCTCCAAGTAGAATCTCCAAATAGCATCTCCAAGTAGCATCTCCAGTAGCATCGCATATCATAACCCTACCCGGCGATCCTCCCCTCGTCGCCCTGTGGAAAAGCGATCACCGGGTTGTCTGTGGAACTTGGAAGGGTGTGTTTTATTAAGTATCCGGTTCTAGTTGTCATAAGGTCAAGGTACAACTCCAAGTCGTCCTGTTACCGAAGATCACGACTATTCGAATAGATTAACTTCCCTGCAGGGGTGCACCAACTTACCCAACACGCTTGATCCCATTTGGCCGGACACACTTTCCTGGGTCATGCCCGGCCGCGGAAGATCAACACGTCGCAACCCCACCTAGGCACAACAGAGAGGCCAGCACGCCGGTCTAATCCTAAGCACACAGGGGTCTGGGCCCATCGCCCAATGCACACCTGCACGTTGCGTGGGCGGCCGGAAGCAGACCTAGCCTAGCAGGCGTTCCAGTCCAATCCGGCGCGCGCCGCTCCGTCGCTGACGTCTTAAGTGCTTCGGCTGATACCACGACGCCGGGATACCCATAACTACTCCCACGTAGATGGTTAGTGCGTATAGGCTCGTAGCCAACTCAGATCAAATACCAAGATCTCGTTAAGCGTGTTAAATATCCGCGAACGTCGAACAGGGCCAGGCCCACCTGTCTCCTAGGTGGTCTCAACCTGCCCTGTCGCTCCGCCACAAAGTAACAGTCGGGGGCCGTCGGGAACCCAGGCCCACCTCTACCGGGATGGAGCCACCTGCCCCTTCAGCCCCCATCTCCGAACAGTATCACAGGTAATGTAACTGTGTAAAGTATATCGTATATGCCCGTGATCACCTCCCGAAGTGATCACAACCCAGTAGTATAGCATGGCAGACGGACAAGAGTGTAGGGCCACTGATGGAACACTAGCATCCTATGCTAAGCAGTAGGATAGCAGGTAAAGGTAACAACAATAGTAGCAAGGACAGGCTATGCAGCAATCTAGGATTAACTGAAAGCAGTAACATGCTACACTACTCTAATGCAAGTAGTGTAGAGTAGAATAGGCGATATCTGGTGATCAAGGGGGGGCTTGCCTGGTTGCTCTGGCAAGAGAGAGGAGTCGTCAACTCCGTAGTCGAACTGGTCAGCAGGAGTGTTGGTCTCGTAGTCTACCGGAGAGAAGAGGGGGAAGAAATAATGAATACAGAGCAAACAAAGCATCACAAAATATAACAAGGCAATACGCGATGTTCGGTGTGCCCTAACGCGGTAGTAGGTGATACCGGTGAAGGGGGGAAAACATCCGGGAAAGTATTCCCGGTGTTTCGTGTTTTCTGACAGATGAACCGGAGGGGGAAAGTTACGGGTTTGATATGTTAGGGGTGTGTGGTGGACGAACGGGCTACGTATCCGGGTTCGTCTCGTCGTTCTGAGCAACTTTCATGTACAAAGTTTTTTCATCTGAGCTACGGTTTATTTTATATTAATTTTAAAAGATTAAAATCATTTTTAGCATTTATTTAATTATTTTAATCCAACATTATCCAGAACAGTGCACGCTGACGTCAGCATGACGTCAGCAGTCAACAGAGGCGTTGACTGGTCAACTGACGTGTGGGTCCCGTTTGTCATTGACTGTTTAGTCTAATTAATGTTTAACTAATCTAATTACTGTTTAATTAAACTAATTAGTTAATTAGGTTAATCTAATTATGATTAATTAACTTAATTAATTCCTTAATTAATTAATTAATTTAATTATTATTTATTTATTTAATTATTTTTATTAATATATATATATTTAAACATTTCTGGGGCTGG
>NC_041386.1:518839502-518844591 GCF_002162155.2 Triticum dicoccoides
ATTCCCAAAAGATGGATGTCCACAATTAAGTGAACAAGGAGATAACATTTGTCAGATCAAATGATATAAGGAAGTATGCTCGAGGAAAACATACACAATTAAACATTGGTTGAAAGGTGCGCCCGAAATATGGGTTGGGTTGCACGACCAATGTCAGAATGGTGATGCAATAATCAATAGCCTAAGAATGAACTTTCGACCATTAACTTCAAAGAGATAGGGTTGCTAGAAGGAAAGAATCCAAACAACACCGTTCACTTGTTGGAATTAACACAGGGACCAAGAAAGAATGGTGATGGTGAGAAGTATTTCTATGTCAAGAATTCTCAAGAGGTGGAACAAATCTCAGAACATTCTTGACATAAAGGACGGTAATACTCCAAGGTAAAGAAGAACAATTGCTGGATAGCAAGGAAACCAAGGTACAACACAAATTGTGAACAAGTTTGTGTTGGGAGGGGGGGGAGGCAAGAATGTTGCCGATGATAACTCGAATCATCGAGGGACAAGGATGGTATTTCTCATCATGAATTCAATTGATATCCTGGAAGAACTCATAAGGTTGATGAGGATCACGACACATTTGTCGACAAATTTCATGAAGAAGTAATCAATCAGCGACGACATCAAGTCCAAGGAATGATGAAGCCAAAAGTCATTGGAACCATGGGTACGACACAAACTCGAACTCAAGCTTGTTGTTTAAGGTGAAAGGGTATGACGAGGAAAATCGACGTAAGGTTAGTTCATCGTCGAAAATTGGTGCTCCGAGAATAAGGACCAGGTAGCACCGTTAGAATCGTCACGACGATGATATAGCCAAACAGGCTAGGAATGGCGTGATCGGGTACAAACTCGTACTTATAGAAGCTTACTGAAGAGTTGTTGAACCGTAGAGCGGACTCAGTTCAGTTATTGGTGTCTTTGAGTGTTCAATAACTCCGAGTTCATGAAAAATTGGAATCAGTGGGAAGGTAGCACTTGATGAAGAACTCATAAAAAGTTGTGCAGTTCCATGATAATCTCGAGATACCAGGGGGTAATACTCGACACAAGATCAAAGTAAAGGTTGGACTAGGGTATTAATCCGCAGAAGACCAATGTTTAAACTTGCCCGAGAAATGGGAACAAAGAAGAACAATATGGTCGAAACCATAACTACAAGGGGTCCAATATAATAACATCGAAAGAATTACTCGAATGAGTAAATATTTGGCAAGAAGCTACCATGATAAGTTCCACATCAGGTCCATGGGCATGAACTCAGGGTTCAAGGTCGACTCCCACTTCTCCAATGCATACCCTTTCATTCACTTCTCGCTTTTGATGAAGTTATAGCATTGAAATTTTATCTGGCAAAATACAAGAAGAGTACGACTCGTGAAAACTTTCGAGTTCACACATATTGAGGAAGGCATAGGTTCAACCCATCGGGGCATCTTAGAATCATATACCAGAATCTTTAGAAGTAATTAACTCAAGCTCGAAGACAGAGCATGGTTAAGAAAGCAGAGGATACAATTTACCAAAGGCATTATGTATCAGAGGAAAGGCTCACAAGGTTATTGAATATGAAGGGCGTTGTCAGATAAAATCCAACAAAGGATCTGGTGGTCCACAAGGGATCTGACTTGAGCATCGGTACTCAACTAGAGGAAGAAGATTGGAAGGAGATAAGATTATAGAAACAACTGACTAATCCCGAGCTCAAATGCAAAGGAATTATGATCTCCAAATTAAGGGAACAGAAGCAATGTCCTGATTAGGGGTGGATAAGTTGAATAGCCTTAGGGGTACTATCGACGGCATTTGGATTGGTTGAGAACCAGCTCATGTTAAAAATGACGTCTGAGCCCGAAAGATAATTTAAAAGGATCAACTGATGATTGCGTGCATTCGCACTCATGTTGAATCAAAAGGATCAAAATGGCGATGCCTAAGGATACTAACGAATATTGCCAGACATATGGAAAGCATCCATCATGCAAGTAGACAAGTATGACAGAGCAATAAGCTACTAAGGATTTTTGGAGGATCGAATAGTATTTCGAAGATCATTGTGAAACACATGAACAACTGGGGGATGAGCGGATACTCGATAAGTGCGAGAATTATCCATAGGGGTATTCAGGTGACAAAGAACAACAAGGCGATAAGCTCAAAGGATTATCGAAACAACGACGAGTGTTTCGAGGTATCTGGTAATAACAAGACCAACTGGGGATGAATGTAAGAATAACAACTGCAAGTAGTTATCCATTAGGGTTGACGGTGGAAGGGGAATTGCAAATGCGATGAACATAAGTTCTCGGGTTAACAGCGGAGAGTATCTTCAGGGTCTTCACGTGCCGCAGACGATCATCATTAATAAGGGGCTCTCCGGGTGAAAGTGATAACGAGATCCTAATGTTAGATTTGGCAAAAATCATTTAACCCGAATAGAAGAGAGATCAGAGTCCCAGAGTAAGGTCGAGGAGTAAAAGATCCTAATACCACCCAATGGCGACGTGGGCCCATGGGCCACACAGCCAAGTTAGTAAAAGTTCTGTAAAGTCTAGACTCGACTTCGGCCAAGGAGTATGGAAGGGGGATTCCTACAGGCAGTCGGCTCTGATACCAACTTGTGACGCCCCCGATTTAATCGTACACTAATCATGCACGCAAATGTGTACGATCAAGATCAGGGACTCACGGGAAGATATCACAACACAACTCTAAAACATAAATAAGTCATACAAGCATCATAATACAAGCCAGGGGCCTCGAGGGCTCGAATACAAGTGCTCGATCATAGACGAGTCAGCGGAAGCAACAATATCTGAGTACAGACATAAGTTAAACAAGTTTGCCTTAAGAAGGCTAGCACAAACTGGGATACAGATCGAAAGAGGCGCAGGCCTCCTGCCTGGGATCCTCCTAACTACTCCTGGACGTCGTCAGCGGGCTGCACGTAGTAGTAGGCACCTCCGGTGTAGTAGGGGTCGTTGTCGACGGTGGCGTCTGGCTCCAGGGCTCCAGCATCTGGTTGCGACAACCAGGTAGAAGGGAAAGGGGAAAAAGAGGGAGAAAAGCAACCGTGAGTACTCATCCAAAGTACTCGCAAGCAAGGAACTACACTACATATGCATGGGTATATGTGTAAAGGGCCATATCAGTGGACTGAACTGCAGAATGCCAGAATAAGAGGGGGGATAGCTAGTCCTATCGAAGACTACGCTTCTGGCAGCCTCCGTCTTGCAGCATGTAGAAGAGAGTAGATTGAAGTCCTCCAAGTAGCATCTCCAAGTAGAATCTCCAAATAGCATCTCCAAGTAGCATCTCCAGTAGCATCGCATATCATAACCCTACCCGGCGATCCTCCCCTCGTCGCCCTGTGGAAAAGCGATCACCGGGTTGTCTGTGGAACTTGGAAGGGTGTGTTTTATTAAGTATCCGGTTCTAGTTGTCATAAGGTCAAGGTACAACTCCAAGTCGTCCTGTTACCGAAGATCACGGCTATTCGAATAGATTAACTTCCCTGCAGGGGTGCACCAACTTACCCAACACGCTTGATCCCATTTGGCCGGACACACTTTCCTGGGTCATGCCCGGCCGCGGAAGATCAACACGTCGCAGCCCCACCTAGGCACAACAGAGAGGCCAGCACGCCGGTCTAATCCTAAGCACACAGGGGTCTGGGCCCATCGCCCAATGCACACCTGCACGTTGCGTGGGCGGCCGGAAGCAGACCTAGCCTAGCAGGCGTTCCAGTCCAATCCGGCGCGCGCCGCTCCGTCGCTGACGTCTTAAGTGCTTCGGCTGATACCACGACGCCGGGATACCCATAACTACTCCCACGTAGATGGTTAGTGCGTATAGGCTCGTAGCCAACTCAGATCAAATACCAAGATCTCGTTAAGCGTGTTAAATATCCGCGAACGTCGAACAGGGCCAGGCCCACCTGTCTCCTAGGTGGTCTCAACCTGCCCTGTCGCTCCGCCACAAAGTAACAGTCGGGGGCCGTCGGGAACCCAGGCCCACCTCTACCGGGATGGAGCCACCTGCCCCTTCAGCCCCCATCTCCGAACAGTATCACAGGTAATGTAACTGTGTAAAGTATATCGTATATGCCCGTGATCACCTCCCGAAGTGATCACAACCCAGTAGTATAGCATGGCAGACGGACAAGAGTGTAGGGCCACTGATGGAACACTAGCATCCTATGCTAAGCAGTAGGATAGCAGGTAAAGGTAACAACAATAGTAGCAAGGACAGGCTATGCAGCAATCTAGGATTAACTGAAAGCAGTAACATGCTACACTACTCTAATGCAAGTAGTGTAGAGTAGAATAGGCGATATCTGGTGATCAAGGGGGGGCTTGCCTGGTTGCTCTGGCAAGAGAGAGGAGTCGTCAACTCCGTAGTCGAACTGGTCAGCAGGAGTGTTGGTCTCGTAGTCTACCGGAGAGAAGAGGGGGAAGAAATAATGAATACAGAGCAAACAAAGCATCACAAAATATAACAAGGCAATACGCGATGTTCGGTGTGCCCTAACGCGGTAGTAGGTGATACCGGTGAAGGGGGGAAAACATCCGGGAAAGTATTCCCGGTGTTTCGTGTTTTCTGACAGATGAACCGGAGGGGGAAAGTTACGGGTTTGATATGTTAGGGGTGTGTGGTGGACGAACGGGCTACGTATCCGGGTTCGTCTCGTCGTTCTGAGCAACTTTCATGTACAAAGTTTTTTCATCTGAGCTACGGTTTATTTTATATTAATTTTAAAAGATTAAAATCATTTTTAGCATTTATTTAATTATTTTAATCCAACATTATCCAGAACAGTGCACGCTGACGTCAGCATGACGTCAGCAGTCAACAGAGGCGTTGACTGGTCAACTGACGTGTGGGTCCCGTTTGTCATTGACTGTTTAGTCTAATTAATGTTTAACTAATCTAATTACTGTTTAATTAAACTAATTAGTTAATTAGGTTAATCTAATTATGATTAATTAACTTAATTAATTCCTTAATTAATTAATTAATTTAATTATTATTTATTTATTTAATTATTTTTATTAATATATATATATTTAAACATTTCTGGGGCTGG
>NC_041386.1:518845446-518854260 GCF_002162155.2 Triticum dicoccoides
GGGGGGGAATGGATAAGGGGAGGGGGGTGGCCGGTTGGGCCTGCGCCCGAATGGGCCGGCCAACGAGGCCAGTAGGCCGAGGGAGGGGGTTCCCTCTTTTTTTTTGTTAGTTTCTTTCTTTTATTTATTTTCCTTTTCTGTTTTTATTTATTTTAAAATACTTAGGTAGTTTATAAAGTTATGTTTATTACACCATATTGACTTTTGTAAAATATGGCATCTCCCGAACACTTTTGTTTTAAATTTTGAAAAACTTTTATTGTTTGCTTTGATTTTGAAATTTGAATTCGAACGGGATTGAATCATCGCGAGGTTTACAACAGTAAGAGTGGTGATGAGGCATCATTAGCAGAGGTTACTGTAGCTTGATTATTCGGGCGTCACAGCCAGGGAGGCATCATGAAGGGAGTAGCGTAACGCGATGCGCGGGGCAGTGTCCGCGAAGTCTAATGATGCACTAGCCTGGGTCCCCGCGGACCGCGACCTCGTGAGGTTTGTCATCAAGGTTTGCATGGTTCTTTGGCTTATATAGTACATTGTTTTTCAATTGTAAAAAAACTTTCTAATATTTAGGTCTTGCATCTAGCTCCTGGTGTTAGGAGAATAGGCTCACTCCTCGACCCATTTTAGGTATGGGAAAGTGAGATGTCTATGAATATCAATCAAGTCAAGAAATTTGAAGCGATTGTTAGGACAAAGAAACTAGCGAGAAAAAAAGAACAAACACTTTGTTTGTAAAATAAAGAAGACATCCATCAACTATAGGAGGGTACTAACTTACTTACTTTGTTTTTTCTCACACGCAATATTTTGCATATTTAGACAACAAATTTTGGGAATATCTTTGATTTCCGTCATTTCGAAGTAGTTCACCGATGATTACATTCAAACCACCTATATGCTCTAGAGGCAGTGAATGTACTCATACAATACCCACGGTACAATACTGAAATCTTCCTCAAGAGGGCGAAGGGACGGGTGGGCGATCATCCACACACGGTGGCCTTGTGCGCACCTTCAAGATCATCGAGCAATATTTGTCTTTCGCTTTAGCAGTTTCCCGTATGAAATTCATCTGTCTATTTACCATCTATGATGTCAGTTTCTGAAGGTTTTAGATGTTACATGTAAAGTGCTTCTGTGGTACATGATTAATTTAGTACTTGTGTAATGTGGTATTAACTATATGGTGTACTGTGATGTCAATTATGAAATCCTAGCGGGTATTTGATGGATGTGAAATATATTGTGTGTTGGATCTTTTGCTAAATCGTGGTGAACAATTGTTGGATATGAAATACAAATTTGTTTATTACATGAAATAAATAATGGTCTAATAAGCCTGTTTATTGGGTTATTACATTGCACATGGTTCCGTACAAACATGTGTGGGCATTGACGACCTGCAACACAGGATTGGTAAAAATTAAACATGTGGGATTGACGAACCACCACACACAATTCTGTCATAGATAACATGTGTGATAGACTCATAGACATAGTAACCCATACACTCCCTGATGGGGTTATGTACCTAGGGTAGGGTCATGGACCTGTTCCAAGTAACTTACCCTAGGACATCCCTAGAAGAGGTCGCCTTCCAGTCGACCAACGAGGATTCACTCGACTGGCCTGAAGGACTCGACCACGAAGACTCACTCGACCACCAGGAGGTCAAGAGGCACTCTGCACCGCAACGGCCTGTAATTAAGTAGACTTTATGATAGTAAAGGCACTTTATGTGGGGCGTTACCAGTAACGCCCCAGACTTAACTCACCTTAAACCCTCTCCTACGTGGGCTGGCTGGGGTCCTGGCGCACTCTATATAAGCCACCCCCCTCCACAGGCAGAAGGGTTCGGCACCTTGTAATCCATACATTCATAATCCACTCGACCGCCTCCGGGCTCCGAGACGTAGGGCTGTTACTTCTTCCGAGAAGGGCCTGAACTCGTACATCCCTTGTGCTTACAACCTCTCCATAGCTAGGACCTTGCCTCTCCATACCTACCCCCCACTCTACTGTCAGGCTTAGAACCACGACAGTTGGCGCCCACCTTGGGGCCGGTGTTTTAGCGATTTTGTGGAGAAGTTGCGATTCTTCCGAGTACTTTCATCATGGTGTCTGCTGGAGTTTTGGTCGAGGGTCAAGAGATCCGTCTCGGCACTCTCACCTTCATCGCCGACGACTCCGCATGGCTCCAGGAGGCTCCACTCGACGTAGATGCGCTCCCCGTCCGCGGTGCGACGCATTTTCGCGCATGTGTCCGCGGCGTTCTGCTGCGGCAACCGTTGACCCAGTATCGGTCGGCTCCTCCGTCTTCCACCCTCCTGGTCTCCCGCCAGCGCAAGTGCTCAGGCCGGTCGAGGCTTCAACGATGGGTGAGTCACGCGGTGGCTCGCCAGTCGACCACTACACAAGTTGCGGCAATCGAGCCCAACGAATCTCTCTACAGCTTGTTCGATCAGTCGACTGGCTCCGGAGAGACTGCATCCGAGTGCGGAAGCAGTGATCCAGCGGCGGAAATCTTGATGGTCGACGGGCCCCACAGTCCTCCTGGCTTCGCCCGTGGTGGTGGAGCAGGCGACGGCGGCGACCCTGCACGAGGCTACGAAGAGTACCAGCCCGAGCCACTCGACTCTCTGCAAAGAGAAGAGCTTCGCCGCAGGAACGAGGATCCCCTGCGTATTCCCATCGCAGGAGAAACCCCCGAGGCTCGTGCCCTGGAGGAGGCGCGTCTCGCCAATTTGGCCGAGCGCACTCGACTGGAGAACCTTCAGCGAGCACTCGACGAGCGCGCGCGGCAACGAGTTCCCGACACCAGTCGACGTCAACTCTTCCCGCCGACTCAGGTATATCGAACCCCAATTCAGAATTTAGCAGCTGCGACCCGTATAGCAGAGTCCATTCAGCCTTCGCAGTCAGAGGCTGGCAGAGGTTTGCTGCAGATCAGGGATCTGCTCCGAGCAGCCGGAGATCAGAATTCAGCCGTGTCTCAGTCGCGCAACAGAATTCACAGTCGATCCGTCACTGTGAATACGGTTCAGTCGGCTCACAGCCCCAGATCGCCTCCGCGGCGCGAAGGGCATGAGAATCGGCGAGATCAATATGGCGACAGACTCGACCGAGATGATAGGCGTCGAGTGCCCTATTCCCCTCCGAGGGGTGGGTCTTACGCTCCTCGGCAGCCAGATGATAGGCGTCAGTACAGTACAGGGCGTAGGGTTCCAGTTGACCCCAGAGAGCCAGGCTTCGACGCGCGATCCATTATCGTGCAAGGGTTGGTCGACCGGAACAGAGCCCATCGAGGTGCACTCGACAGAGATGTACCCACGAGCAGTCGAGTACATGTTTCTGGTCCTGAATGTTTCAGCAGAGCTATCAGAGCCGCAGTTATCCCCCCCAATTTCAGGTTGGCAACAGGAGTCAGCAAGTTCACTGGTGAGTCTAAGCCTGAAACTTGGCTTGAAGACTACCGAGTGGCAGTTCAGATCGGTGGTGGGAACGACGAGGTGGCCATGAAGCATTTGCCCCTCATGTTGGAAGGTTCTGCCAGGGCATGGTTGACTCAATTGCCTCCTAGCAGCATTTACACTTGGGAAGATCTGTCCTGAGTGTTCGTCAGAACGTTCGAAGGGACTTGCAAGCGACCAGCGGGATTGACAGAGTTGCAAGTCTGCGTGCAGAAAACCAATGAGACTCTCAGAGAGTATATTCAGAGGTGGATCACTTTGCACCACACTGTGGAAAATGTCTCTGACCATCAGGCAGTATGCGCCTTCAAAGATGGTGTCAAGAACAGAGAACTGAGTTTGAAATTTGGTCGAACCGGTGACATGACCTTGAGTCGGATGATGGAGATTGCTACCAAGTACGCCAACGGCGAAGAAGAAGACCGACTCCGAAGCGGCAAGCACAAGCCGAGTCAGTCGGAAAAAGGAAACACCAGTCGGAAACAGAAGCGGAAGGCTGAACCGACAGCTCCTGGAGAGGCTCTGGCCGTGACTCAAGGAAAGTTTAAGGGGAAACCAAAAGGATCCTGGAACCCCAAGAAGGTGAAGGATAAAGAAGGGAACGACGTGATGGATATGCCGTGCCACATCCACACGAAGAAAGATGAAGAGGGGAATATCATTTACCCAAAGCACACCACTCGCCAATGTCGACTCCTGATCCAGCAGTTTCAGGGAAAACAGTCTAAGGACAAGGAGAAGGAGCCGGACAAGGCCGAAGACAAAGAGGACAGTGAGGGAGGATATCCGCATATCAACTCCACTCTGATGATCTTCGCAGATGTGGAAAGCAGAAGTCGACTGAAAGTGATTAACCGAGAGGTTAACATGGTTGCCCCAGCAAAGGCAAATTATCTGAAGTGGTCTCAAACACCCATCACATTCGACCAATCTGATCACCCGACTCATATTGCCACCCCTGGGAGGCAAGCTTTGGTGGTCGATCCAGTTGTCGAAGGCACTCGACTGACAAAGGTGCTGATGGATGGTGGAAGTGGGCTGAATCTGTTATATGCAGACACGTTGAAAGGTATGGGCATTCTGATGTCCCGACTGAGCACTAGTAACATGAGCTTCCATGGAGTTATACCAGGGAAGAAGGCCGAGTCACTCGGCCAGATAGCTTTGGACGTAGTGTTTGGCGATTCAAAGCATTTTCGCAAAGAAAAGTTGACGTTTGAGGTCGTGGATTTTCAAAGTGCATATCATGCCATTTTGGGGAGACCAGCCTATGCACGGTTCATGGCTCGACCATGTTACGTGTACCTCAAATTGAAGATGCCCGGTCCCAAAGGTGTGATCACTGTCACCGGCGATAGGAAAAAGGCAGAGGAGTGCTTTCAGAAGGGCTCCAAAATTGCCGATTCCCAAGTGACAGCGGTCGAGTTCGAAGAATACAAGCAAAACGCAGATCCGAGTGACTTGCTGCGATCCAAGAAGCCCGCCACAGAATCTGCATTCCAGTCGTCCGGTGGGACGAAGCCTGTTCACATTCACCCGACCGACCCCGAAGCAGCTCCGACCCGCATCTCCACAACACTCGACCCAAAATAGGAAGAAGCGCTCATCCAGTTCCTCCGTGAGAACTGGGACATTTTTGCATGGAAGCCCGCTGACATGCCAGGTGTTCCCAGGGGACTGGCTGAGCATCGCCTAAGAGTCGACTCGTCTGCAAAGCCAGTCAAAGAACATCTTCGGCGGTCCGCCGTCCAGAAGAGAAAGGCCATCGGTGAAGAAGTGGCTCGACTGTTGGCGGCAGGATTTATCCGAGAGATATTCCACTCCGAGTGGCTCGCTAATGTCGTCATGGTTCCTAAGAAGGACAAGTCGCTCCGAATGTGCATTGATTTCAAGCACATCAACCAGGCCTGCCCGAAAGATCACTTTCCTCTCCCTCGCATAGATCAAATTGTTGACTCGACCGCGGGATGCGAGAGGTTGTCTTTTTTAGATGCTTACTCCGGGTACCACCAGATCCGTCTGTATGGGCCTGATGAAGTAAAAACAGCTTTCATCACTCCATTCGGGTGCTTCTGCTATATCACCATGCCATTCGGCCTCAAGAATGCCGGAGCCACATTTATGCGAATGATCCAGAAGTGTCTACTCACTCAAATCAGTCGGAATGTGGAAGCTTATATGGATGATATTGTTGTCAAGTCACGAAAAGGTTCCGACCTGCTCGCTGACCTCGCCGAAACATTTGCCAACCTCAGAAGGTATGATATCAAGCTCAATCCATCAAAGTGCACATTTGGAGTTCCTGGTGGCAAGTTACTCGGTTTTCTCGTTTCCGAACGGGGAATCGACGCCAACCCAGAAAAGATTGGCACTATTCTCCGAATGAAACGCCCTGTGCGAGTGCACGATGTCCAGAAGCTTACTGGATGCTTGGCCGCATTAAGTCGATTCATCTCACGACTCGGTGAAAAGGCATTGCCTCTTTACTGACTGATGAAGAAGGCTGACAAGTTCGAGTGGACTCCAGAAGCTGATGCAGCGTTTGCCGAGCTAAAAGCTCTGCTCTCCACCCAGCCGGTGCTTGCTGCTCCAATCAGCAAAGAGCCTCTGTTGCTCTACATCGCAGCCACAGGACAAGTCGTCAGTACTGTGCTAACGGTCGAGCGGGAAGAAGAAGGAAAAGCTCTCAAAGTTCAACGCCCAGTGTATTATTTGTCTGAAGTCTTGACTCCATCCAAGCAGAGATATCCTCATTATCAGAAGCTTGTGTATGGAATATACATGACCACAAAGAAGGTTGCTCATTATTTCTCTGACCATTCAATCACAGTCGTCAGCGACGCTCCACTATCAGAGATTTTGCACAACAGAGACGCAACTGGTCGAGTGGCCAAATGGGCGATTGAACTTCTTCCCCTTGATATCAAGTTTGAGGCAAAGAAAGCCATTAAGTCCCAGGCGATAGCAGATTTCCTCGCCGAGTGGATTGAACAACAGCAGTCGACTGAAGTTCACTCGGAGCATTGGACCATGTTTTTCGATGGCTCTAAGATGTTGAATGGTTCCGGTGCTGGGGTCGTCCTGGTTTCCCCCAGAGGAGATAAGCTTAGATATGTGCTCCAGATTCACTTTGACTCCTCCAACAATGAGGCAGAATATGAGGCCCTCCTATATGGGTTGCGCATGGCCATTTCACTCGGCGTCCCTCGCCTAATGGTCTATGGCGACTCGGATCTAGTGGTCAATCAGGTGATGAAAGAGTGGGACGTGAGAAGCCCAGCCATGACTGGATACTGCAGTGCAGTGAGGAAGCTGGAGAAGAAGTTCGAGGGGTTGGAGCTCCATCATATACCCCGACTGAAAAATCAAGCAGCTGATGATCTAGCAAAGATAGGTTCCAAGAGAGAAGCCATTCCGAGTGGTGTGTTCTTGGAGCATATACATACTCCGTCAGTCAAAGAAGATCCTTTCACCGAAGAAACTCCGCAGCCCAAGAGTGCCACAGATCCGACTGAAGTTGAAGTCCCAGCGGTGGTCGACTTGATCATGGAGGTTTTGGTGGTCATTCCCGACTGGACGATTCCGTATGTCGCATATATCTTGAGGAAAGAGCTTCCGGAGGATGAGGAAGAGGCTCGACAGATCGTCCGTCGATCTAAAGCCTTTACCGTAATCAAAGGACAGTTATACAGAGAAAGCACGACTGGAGTTGGTCAGAAGTGCATAACACCAGAAGAAGGTCGACTCATCCTCAATGATATTCACTCGGGGACTTGCGGTCATCATGCGTCCTCTCGGACCATCGTGGCCAAAGCATACCGAGCCGGATTTTACTGGCCCAAGGCGAATGAGATGGCAAAGGAGATAGTGGATAAGTGCGAGGGATGTCAGTTCTACTCGAATATGTCGCACAAGCCTGCGTCAGCTTTGAAGACCATCCCACTCGTCTGGCCTTTTGCAGTTTGGGGGCTGGACATGATCGGTCCTTTGAGAACAGGACGAAGTGGCTTCACGCATGTACTGGTGGCAGTCGACAAGTTCACCAAGTGGATCGAGGCTAAACCAATCAAGAGCCTTGACACCGGTACTGCTGTTAGCTTCATCAGGGAACTAATATTCAGATATGGAGTCCCGCACAGCATCATAACGGATAATGGGTCGAACTTTGACTCAGAGGAATTCAGAGCTTTCTGCAACTCCCAGGGCACACGGGTCGACTACGCATCAGTCGCCCATCCGCAGTCGAATGGACAAGCAGAGCGAGCTAATGGACTGATTCTCAAGGGACTGGAAGCCGCGACTGATGCGTGATCTCAAACACGCGGCTGGAGCTTGGGTCGACGAACTTCCATCTGTACTCTAGGGACTGCGGACCACGCCCAACCGGTCGACCGGAAGAACTCCATTCTTCTTGGTCTATGGAGCCGAAGCAGTCTTGCCGAGTGATCTTCTCCACAATGCTCCTCGAGTCGAAATCTACAACGAAGCAGAAGCTGAACAAGCGCGGCAGGACGCAGTCGACCTTTTAGAGGAAGAAAGGGAGATGGCTCTGATCCGGTCGACCATCTACCAACAAGATCTGCGCCGTTTCCACGCCCGAAATGTGAGAGGTCGAGCCTTCCAGGAAGGGGATTTGGTTCTCCGAGTGGATCAGCACAAACCACACAAGCTTGCTCCTTCTTGGGAAGGTCCCTTCATCGTCACCAAGGTTCTCCACAACGGGGCGTACCGTCTTTACAACGTCGAGCATAATATCGACGAGCCCCGAGCTTGGAACGCGGAGCTACTCCGCCCATTTTACACTTAAGTTTTATCACTCGGATGAGTTGCAATAAAGTACTTCTGTAGTTCATGGGTTTGGAAATAATAGTGTCATCACTTTTTATTTTTGTCCACATAAAAACTCCCCCTCAGTGGGTGACTTAGCCGCGAATCCGTTTCGCCTAAGTTTGTAAAAATCCTACCGAGTGGTGAGCCAGACTCTCACTCGGAGGCTTAGCTGCGAATCCGTTTCGCCTAAGTTTATCAAAATCCTACTGAGTGGTAAGCCAGCCTTCCACTCGGGGGCTTAGCTGCAGTCCAAGCACTCGCCTAAGTTGTGAAAATCCTACCGAGTGAAGAGCGATCCTTCCACTCGGGGGCTTAGCTGCAGTCCAAGCACTCGCCTAAGTTGTGAAAATCCTACCGAGTGAAGAGCGATCCTCTCACTCGAAGGCTTAGCTGCAGTCCAAGGACTCGCCTAAGTTTATCAAAATCCTACCGAGTGGTAAGCCAGCCTTCCACTCGGGGGCTTAGCTGCAGTCCAAGCACTCGCCTAAGTTGTGAAAATCCTACCGAGTGA
>NC_041386.1:518854270-518930550 GCF_002162155.2 Triticum dicoccoides
GGAAGAACTCCATTCTTCTTGGTCTATGGAGCCGAAGCAGTCTTGCCGAGTGATCTTCTCCACAATGCTCCTCGAGTCGAAATCTACAACGAAGCAGAAGCTGAACAAGCGCGGCAGGACGCAGTCGACCTTTTAGAGGAAGAAAGGGAGATGGCTCTGATCCGGTCGACCATCTACCAACAAGATCTGCGCCGTTTCCACGCCCGAAATGTGAGAGGTCGAGCCTTCCAGGAAGGGGATTTGGTTCTCCGAGTGGATCAGCACAAACCACACAAGCTTGCTCCTTCTTGGGAAGGTCCCTTCATCGTCACCAAGGTTCTCCACAACGGGGCGTACCGTCTTTACAACGTCGAGCATAATATCGACGAGCCCCGAGCTTGGAACGCGGAGCTACTCCGCCCATTTTACACTTATGTTTTATCACTCGGATGAGTTGCAATAAAGTACTTCTGTAGTTCATGGGTTTGGAAATAATAGTGTCATCACTTTTTATTTTTGTCCACATAAAAACTCCCCCTCAGTGGGTGACTTAGCCGCGAATCCGTTTCGCCTAAGTTTGTAAAAATCCTACCGAGTGGTGAGCCAGACTCTCACTCGGAGGCTTAGCTGCGAATCCGTTTCGCCTAAGTTTATCAAAATCCTACCGAGTGGTAAGCCAGCCTTCCACTCGGAGGCTTAGCTGCAGTCCAAGGACTCGCCTAAGTTTATCAAAATCCTACCGAGTGGTAAGCCAGCCTTCCACTCGGGGGCTTAGCTGCAGTCCAAGCACTCGCCTAAGTTGTGAAAATCCTACCGAGTGAAGAGCGATCCTCTCACTCGAAGGCTTAGCTGCAGTCCAAGCACTCGCCTAAGTTGTGAAAATCCTACCGAGTGAAGAGCGATCCTCTCACTCGGAGGCTTAGCTGCAGTCCAAGGACTCGCCTAAGTTTATCAAAATCCTACCGAGTGGTAAGCCAGCCTTCCACTCGGAGGCTTAGCTGCGACCTCGCGCTCGCCTAAGTTATAAAAATCCTACCGAGTGAAGAGCAACCCTCTCACTCGGGGGCTTAGCTGCAGTCCAAGCACTCGCCTAAGTTGTGAAAATCCTACCGAGTGGTAAGCCAGCCTTCCACTCGGAGGCTTAGCTGCAGCCTCGTGCTCGCCTAAGTTATAAAAATCTTACCGAGTGGAGAGCAACCCTCTCACTCGGGAGCTTAGCTGCAGCCCTGCGCTCGCCTAAGTTATAAAAATCCTACCGAGTGTAGAGCGATCCTCTCACTCGGAGGCTTAGCTGCAGTCCAAGGACTCGCCTAAGTTTATCAAATCCTACCGAGTGGTAAGCCAGCCTTCCACTCGGAGGCTTAGCTGCGACCTCGCGCTCGCCTAAGTTATAAAAATCTTACCGAGTGGAGAGCAACCCTCTCACTCGAGAGCTTAGCTGCAGCCCTGCGCTCGCCTAAGTTACAAAAATCCTACCGAGTGAAGAGCGACCCTCTCACTCGGAGGCTTAGCTGCAGTCCAAACGCTCGCCTAAGCACAGGCACCTTGCTTTGAACCTGCAAAAGACATTTTGAGCCGAAGGCAATCATATTCAAGCGCCAAATTCAAGTTCGAATCGATATCTAAAGGAACCGAAAGTGCTCAGGCGTCAAGCCCGTTAAAGTTTGTCGGTTACAATTCCACTCGGCATACCGAGGCAAATTTAAAGAGTCGAGCCAGAAGAAGTTTTTTACCCCTCCTGTGGAGGGCTGGAAGGTGCAACAAATTCATCAAGGTCAATTCCGTCGGCAATCCGAGTGGCAGCTGCAAGGAAAGTCTCCATAAAGGACCTGAAGTCGTGCTTCTTGGTATTGGCCACCCGAAGGGCCGCCAGCTTTTCCTCTCGTGCATCTTTGCAGTGGACTCGGGCCAGACACAGAGCGACATCTGCACCACACCGAGCCGAGGACTTCTTCCACTCCTGCACTCGACCAGGGATCGTGTTCAAGCGGGCCATCAGCGACTCAAGGTCATTCTGAAGTGTCTCCTCAGGCCAGAGCGTCGAGTCGATGCGAGATGTGGCGACCTTCAGCCTTGCGAGATAGTCCACGACAGCTGCAACACGAGACTCCAGTCGGAAAACATCCATGGCAACTTCGTCGTTCACCGGAGAATTGACGGGGTCAAGGTTTGGCTCCAGTCGGCTGGTTTCCTCTTCGAAGTTTTGACAAAATTCTGCAAGAGTTATCACTAAGTCAAGGGGATAGTCGAATGGAAAAAGCCACAATTGGAAATATTTGCCAAACATGGAGGTTTACCTTCAAGCATAAGAAACAGCTTCTTGGCAAGGCCACTCAGGAAGGCCTCCAGTTCAGTTTTCTTCTCAGTCAATTTGCTGACTTGGTCGGTCAAGGCAGCTTTGTCAGTTCTCAGTCGACTGACCTCCTTGTTGGCAATCCCAAGAGCAGTTTTCAGATTGGTATTGTCTTGTTCGAGCTTGGTGACTGAAGCTAACTTCTCGTCAGCAAGCTTGATCTTCTCAGCTAGCTCAAGGTCTTTCTTCTGCTGGGCCTCCCTTACCTTACCTGCAAGCCACAGCAAGATCAGATGCTGAAACAAGCAAGGGGAAAAGCAGTCGTCAGGGTCTCACCAAACATACCTTCGGTCTCCTCCTTTGCCTTTGTCAGCTTCTCTTGAACCAGCTTCAAGCTCAGCTCGACTTGAGTATGCTTCTGTTCCAGCTCTGAGTAGCGAGCCACAAGATCACAAGAGTTCTGCGAAGAACCAATCGACTAAATGTCAAAAATAATTCACTTCCGAGTGAAAAGGGAAAAGCACACGTTTCTAAGACTACAGCCGAATACAAACATTCGACCGTAGTCTCGGGGACTACACCCAGTGGGTGCACTCAGCGTGCCCCCACTAATCCTGTTGAAGACAAAGTCGACCAGTCGACCTCAAAAAAAAAAAAAAGCGTGCGAGATGCATTCTCTAAGACTGTGATCAACTACAAGCAGTCGACCACAGTCTCGGGGACTACACCCAGTGGGTGCACTTAGCGTGCCCCCACCGGTTCGTGAAATCCAGTCGACCAGTCGACTGAGAGAAAGATTGACATCATAAAGCCTAAGGCCGACTGCCCGCAGTCGACCTTAGCCTTGGGGACTACACCCAGTGGGTGCACTTAGCGTGCCCCCACCGGTTTGTGAAATCCAGTCGACCGGTCGACTGAGAGAAAGATTGACATCATAAAGCCTAAGGCCAACTGCCAGCAGTCGACCTTAGCCTTGGGGACTACACCCAGTGGGTGCACTTAGCGTGCCCCCACCGGTTTGTGAAATCCAGTCGACCAGTCGACTGAGAGAAAGATTGACATCATAAAGCCTAAGGCCGACTGCCAGCAGTCGACCTTAGCCTTGGGGACTACACCCAGCGGGTGCACTCAGCGTGCCCCCGCTAACACGGAGTTTATTCGACACACCCAGTGGGTGACTAATATAAATTCCGGAAAAGAAAAGTTTTTGGTAGCATATCCAACAGAACAAACAGCAGTCGACTGACCTGGACATTGCTTTGGAGGGCAGAGCTGGCGTCATAAGCTGCCTGGCTCGCATCCCGGATGGTCTTCAGCTGCTCCATCATGAGTCCCGCCTGGCGTATTGCCTCCTTCGCTGCACCAGCTTGGTCCTCTGGGACGTGGTGAGTCGTGAAGAGGGAGGGCTGCTGAGCACTCGTCAGTGGATTCGCGAAGGACACCGTGTGTCGAGTGGTGTTCTCTTCCTCCACAGTCAGAGTCTCAGGCGCCGTCGCATCCTGAGGCACCTTACTGGCGGGCGTTTTCCGACTCTTCCTGCGTGCCAGTGGTTCTTCATCGTCGTCGTCGTCAGGAAGATCGATAACAGTATGGGGCGGAGCTGCGAAGAAGAATCAGGATCAGAGGTCGCGAGTCAGTCGACTAAAAACGGTGTTAAGAATACAGTACCTGGGTTCGAAGTTGCCGCATCCTCCATCTCGTGGTCATCGGCCCGGGCCGAGGTCTCAGAAGTAGCAGCACTGCAAATCCAAAGGATCAGTCGACTAACTTCAGCGTCGACCAGAAATAAAGTTCGCACAGAATAAGAAAATATGAGCAACACAATTACCCTGATATGGTGGGGATAGACACCTTCATCTTCGGCAGGAGCTTGGTCGGCTTCGATGAGGCCGCCCTGAGCTGCTTCGGCGCCTTTTCAGTCGGCGCCGGAGAGGTGGTCCGAGGGCGCTTGGTCGACTGAGTGGCGGTCGCAACCCCCTTACCACGTTCGGTCGAAGGGTCGTGGACAAGCTTCGACCGCCTTTCTGAGCGCGGTGGAACGGCCTCCTCCTCCTCTTCTTCTTCGTCCTCGATGTCATCTTCGTCACCTTCATCATCATCATCGTCGTCATCATCCCCTGCAGCATCCGAGTCCCATTCCTCCTCTTCCTGGCTCTCGCCCCCGCTCGCCTCGCCCCCGCTCGCCTCGCCTTCTTCAGTCGAAGCTTGTGCCCCATTGGGCATCGAGTACAGCTCGGTGAAAGCCTAGCAGATGCCCAAACAAGGATCAGTCGACCAGTCGGCAGGGTTAGCAGAAATGAATACGACAAGGACACAATGGAAAGCAGAGCAAGTGTACCTTGTTTGGGTCGCTGTTGTGGTCGAGTGGAGGAATCCTTCTGGCTCCACGCGGGTTGTCCCTGTTTCCGGTAACGGCTACCATCCATCTTTCCAAAGTGGCATCGTCGACTTCTTCTGGATGGACTCTAGTCTCGTCTTCGGGCCCACAGTACAACCACATGCAGTGGCTCCGGAATTGAAGGGGTTGGATGCGACGCCTGAGGAAGACCTCCAGAAGATCCATGCCCGTCACCCCCTCCCGGACCAACTGCACCACGCGCTCCATCAACATCTTCACGTCGGCTTTCTCCTCCGGAATCAGCTTCAGAGGGGAGGGCTTGTTCACTCGGTCCATGGTAAACGGAGGGAGTCCACTCGACTGCCCTGGCGTCGACTGGACCTGACAGTAGAACCAAGTCGACTGCCAGCCTCTGACGGACTCGGGAAAGGACATGGGCGGGAAGGTGCTATTATTCCTCACCTGAATCCCCAGGCCCCCACACATTTGGACGACTCGGGTCTTCTCATCACCTGGGCTCGCCTTCTTCACGGTCTGAGAGCGACACGTGAAGATACGTTTGAACAAACCCCAGTGTGGTCGACAGCCCAAGAAACCCTCACACATGGACACGAATGCAGCAAGATAGGCAATGGAGTTTGGGGTAAAGTGGTGGAGCTGCGCTCCAAAGAAATTCAAGAAGCCACGGAAGAAAATGCTTGGCGGCAAGGAAAACCCACGATCAACATGAGTGGCCAGAAGCACACACTCACCCTCTTCTGGCTGTGGCTGCCACTCCTTCCCCGGCAACCTCGCAGCTCCGTGAGGGATCAAGCCCTCGTTGGCCATGTCGAGGAGGTCCGTCTCCGTGATGGTCGACTGGATCCAGTCTCCTTGGACCCAGCCTTTCGGCAGGCGGGATCTGGACGAGGACCCTCTGCGGCTGGTGGATCTCCCCTTCGCCTTCTCCGATGCCGACGCCTTCTTGGCACGCTCCAGCGCCGCCGTCTTCTCCTTGGCCATGGTCGCCGGTGAGATGCACGAAGGGAAGCGGCGCGGGGGCGAGAGCGGGCACGCTGAGCAGGGAGGAAGGAAGCAGAGGGAGAGAGGGAGAATGCTGAGGCGCAGCACAGAAATCCTCGCCGGGCACGTTTATAAGGTCCCTTCCGAGTGGCTGACATGTGGGCCCGGTCGATCTAATCATATCTGGGAGCAGTTATGAGGACTGGATACGTGGCGAAAAAGGCGGCGCGGAGATCGAGGCGGCTATGCCCCGTCCCATCCGAACGCCGCAGTCTGCCCCGCTTCGCGCGCGCCCCCAAATTTCGCACCCCGCGGAATCCGCGAGCAACAAATCAGTCTGTCAGACGCGGTGTTTCCGGCGATCCGTCGCTCGGAGATCGTCGAAGCTCGAAAGATCACTCGACGCAAAAATAGAATGGATCGAGTCGACCGAAGACAAATTGCTCCCTGTCAACGAAGAGATTCTTTTATCCAGAACAGCGCACAACTAGAGCGCAAAGGTTAATCGGAAACGACATCAACTCCTTCTTCACTCGAAGCCTCAATCCATTCGGGGGCTAATGATGGGGTTATGTACCTAGGGTAGGGTCATGGACCTGTTCCAAGTAACTTACCCTAGGACATCCCTAGAAGAGGTCGCCTTCCAGTCGACCAACGAGGATTCACTCGACTGGCCTGAAGGACTCGACCACGAAGACTCACTCGACCACCAGGAGGTCAAGAGGCACTCTGCACCGCAACGGCCTGTAATTAAGTAGACTTTATGATAGTAAAGGCACTTTATGTGGGGCGTTACCAGTAACGCCCCAGACTTAACTCACCTTAAACCCTCTCCTACGTGGGCTGGCTGGGGTCCTGGCGCACTCTATATAAGCCACCCCCCTCCACAGGCAGAAGGGTTCGGCATCTTGTAATCCATACATTCATAATCCACTCGACCGCCTCCGGGCTCCGAGACGTAGGGCTGTTACTTCTTCCGAGAAGGGCCTGAACTCGTACATCCCTTGTGCTTACAACCTCTCCATAGCTAGGACCTTGCCTCTCCATACCTACCCCCCACTCTACTGTCAGGCTTAGAACCACGACACTCCCCGCATTGCATCATGTGCGATGAATGATCCCATCCCACATGATTACGTGTCTTGAATCGTGTATGCTAATGCATATGTTTCTTTCCAGCGAATCGTGTGCGATCAATTTTCCAATACCACACGACTGTGTGTCTCTAATCGTGTGTGATAAGGGGTCTAAATGCAAATGTTTGTTCTAGCCAATTACGCGGGATGTATGATAGACCTCACACATTTTGCTTTAGCTGATCGTTAGTGCTAGCTCAACCCATCACATATGTTTACTACAATCTACAGGGCTTATCCTTTTTTAGAGGATATAGGGCTTACTCCTGTGTGCTATAGGTGGACCTATCACACATACGGGCGAGTCGTTAGGGTGGTGAAGGAAGGGTGATGAGCATATAGTAAAGAAAACTGTATGCAAAAACAATTGAAAAAACCCGTTTCAAGGAGGAGGTGGGCTATCGGTACAAAAACAATTCTGTGGGAGAGGTGAGCACGGAGGAAAATAAAAACCAGTGATCTACAAGGCTACAACCACTCCCTTTTTAATATTAAAAAAAGATATCTGGCATTAGGAGTCAAATTTCATTGACTTACTATCCACAATTAATTGAAGTTAAGTTTTAAAAACAAATAATTTAAGTTACATTATGATATTCCTGCCATTGTCTGAAACTTTTCGAGAACCACATGGACATAAAAAGAGAGTTCAAACTAGCTGCACCCCTGGAGCCACCAAAGCAACACAGCATCGCTGACCTCTAGACATCAAAAATAGGCACACCTCAGATGATCTCATGGCCAAACATTTCACACGTTTCAGGCATTCACAGTAAGCCACATTTTCACTAGCAAAATCACAGCGACCTATACTTAGCCAAAAAGGAAGGAGAACGTGGAACAGGAGGACGCTAATTTGAGCGTGGATACAACCATGCAAGCTCCTTCCCTCCCCACACTACAAACTACTCCTCCTTTTCGATATATAGGGTTTAATTCAAAAAACTCATCAATCAAGATAGATGGCGAGTGATGAAATATTTTTTATAGTTTGCAAAAACATTCAATTAATGCTCTTATTTTCCTTAAAAAATTATGTTTACCAATGCATTAATTGCAATGTATGCATGCATAAAGTACATGCATTGTTCATTTTTCTCTTAATACTTGCATGCAATGATTTAATGCACCTTGAAATCTGAACTTGTAATGGGGAATAACCAAAAAGAGCTTTATAAAATAAAAAAAACTAAAATTTTGAGATAAGCCCTGTAAACCAGAAAGGAGGGAGCATGTACTACATACAAACCCCATTTGCACGTACGTCCCTCTCCCTCGCTCCGAGCTCTACCGACACAAGGTAGCGATGGCCGATTTCTACTGCATGCCGGAGCTGGACGATCTCCACAGGCTGTTGCCGCGCGAGATCCTAGCGGACATCGGCGTTGCCGACGCCATCGACGATCCGACGGCCCACTGTAGCCACCCCGCCGTTAACATGGAGGAGCTCGCCCTGCACCTCGCGAGCGTCCTCGGCCTCGCCAGTGGGAGATACCAACGCCAGCTTCCTCCGATGACAAGGGCCACGCCTGCTCAGGGTTGTGGTCCAATGAACGGAGTTGGAGCTAACAGAGGCAACGGAGGAACGGCCTATTGTGCGATGGCTTTCAGGAAGAAAGGCGTATCTTTCGATTTCGAAGCCATGCAGAGGGTGTAGTGGTTTGTGCCGGCGGCGCACCACAACGCGTACCATCCATTTGCCGCCCAGGTGTCACGGCAATCCTGGCACAGGCGTGTTCTTGCCGCGCGCGATGCGTACCAGACCAGAGCTTTCAGACAAGTGCGGCTGCCGGGGAAGGAGGCCCCCAATAGGACGACGATGTTGAAGCTGCGGACACAATAGCATCCAGGGAAGAATATTAATTGGTTTGTCATAAGGAGCAAGAATAAAATTGAAGATGTACAGTACTTCTATAATGTAAGATACTTTAACACTAGTAATGTCAAAAATACTCTTATATTACGGGACGGAAGGAGTATAATTTTATATAGATATAATATACCAGACAATTTGCCGGTACAGATATGTTAGCCTAACATGTGATTTACGTGTCCATATTAATTTTAATTGTCTAGAAAAATATTCTATTTGTAGACACTTGCTTGCTTACCAAAGGAAATGAAATTTTGTTTGACGAGATGGGGCGATTGAGGCAGTTTTCAAAGAAAACTGATGAAAAAAAACTTCAGATGGGAGGGGAAGGGGATCAAAACAGGGAGGAGGAAACATGTCTACTATTGGACGAAGGACAAACGGACAACAACCTTACCTATTTTCTAAGGAGAGATATTTACATGAATGTCATTTTGTGTAGCAGTGGTAAATGGTGAAAGTACAAAATTTTAAATTGGTCATTTTATAGTGTTGTAAACACCTTGAAAATTGAATTGAGAGTTTGGGTTTGGAAAAACTCACCATAATGTAATACTTCGTCCTATATGTAAGACATTTTTTAACATTATTACATCTTAAATTATCAAACGGAGAAGTTGTACATATATACTATCTCCGTTCTTAATTATAAGTCTTTCTAGAGATTTCAACAAGTGACTATATACGAAGCAAAATGAGTGAATCTACACTCTAAAATATATCTATATACATCCGTATGTTGTAATCCATTTGAAATTTCTAAAAAGACTTATATTTAGGAACGGAGGGAGTAAATGCTAAAGCATGTTGCCAACCATGCATGTAGCAAAATTCGACGTGTCCTAATAGGCTAAGGCTGGTCGTAATAGTAGTATCATAGCTAGTATGCATGCCAACTAGACAATTTTGATGAGGTGTCATAGCATTAAATGAAGAAAAAGATGATGAAGTATCATATCATAATGCCGTATCATAATAAATGATATGCTACTTTGTGTCATGCATATCAATAAATAGAGTACTACATAATACTAATATTCTCAACTTCTGCATTGAGCTCATAGTGAAAAATTATCCCGCTGATACTGCAAAAAGGTGAGATTGCACAAGAACAGACCGTCGTCGGAGTCATCGGAAGCTAGCCAGTCGTAGTCGTATCCAAGATCAAAGGCGTCGACGTTCTCCTCAATTGAATCCCAATTAGGTGCTGGATGCAAGTCTAGATCAACCATTTTTTTTGTTGGCTACGTACTGGAAGAAGGGGGAAATGAAAAGAACCAGCGGGAGTTGACTCATTTTGTACATGAAAACATAATTTAAAATCTTCATTCACTTGGCGCCAAGCCACTTCCCTCCCTTTTCCTGATGGCCGCGCACGTACATGGGTACCCATTTTCGTATACAAGAAAAGACACTTATTCCTATCCCTGATTTGTTGGGATACGCCGATTGCATGTGCCATGCAAGGCCGGCAGCATATCTGCATGCGGCGGTCAAATCAATGGAGGCTCACGCTAATTGATTTCTAATGCTAAAATAATATTAGGGGTAGTATTGTTCCGAAGGCTTAAAGAATTGCTGCCTTGGTCATCGAGCTGAAAATAATGCACCTAACATAAAGAAACAGAGAAAATATAATACTATACATTAAAAAGATAATATTATACACTAATATCATATGCATGATACTAGTATATGATACTTTTTATTACAACCAGTCTAAAGCTACTATAGAATCAGAGTGAAGACGATGGGCATGGGTCCGACCCAGGCCTCCATCGAGTTCGTGCAGGTTGCGCATGACGGCACGGCTTGTCTCCTACAGCTGCCCACGGGCGGCAAATAGATAGATGGAGGGACGTCCACAACATGGCGTCATGGGCCGGCCCAGTTCTTAGATTTCACGTGCGGTCGCTTCCGCTCTATTTTTTATTATTTTCTTTCTGTTGGTTTTTTCGGTCTCCCTTTTTTCATGTATGTTTTTTCTTCAGATTTTTCTTTGGTTTTTTGTTTCTTCTTTGTATTATATGAAAATGTCCATCATGTATTACAAAAATGTTCATCGTATATTCGTATATTAAGAAAATGATCATCATATATTAAAAAAATTCATCATGTATTATAAAAATATTCATCGTATATTAAGAAAATGTTCAACATATATTACTACCTCTAGCAGCATGGAAAACGACTACCTCTAGCTGCTTGAATCAATTTCATTTTTACAGTGTTTCCAAAAAAATCAATATCATTCTAGACAAATAAAATAATGCATACTTTGGTAGTTTTATATTAGTGCATCCGATTATATGATTACTATTTTGGAAATGCTGATCGTTTGCTAGGGGACCAATCATGGCAAATGCCATTCCCGCCATCTGGTATGGTTTTTCTATTTCTGTCACTTTTCCGCTTCCGGGTTTTTTCATTGTTTTTCTTTTATTTTCTTCATGTATGGTTTTTTCCTGATTTTTCTTTCAGTACTTTTCTTGTATTATATGAAAAAGTTCACTATGTATCACAAAATGTTTAGCATATATTAAGAAAATGCTCACCATATATTACTAGAAGTTCACTTGCATTATAAAAATGTTCATCATGTATGAATTTTTTAACATATATTACTACCTTTAGCAGCATAGAAAAAAGATTACCTATAGCTGCTCGAAATCAATTCATTTGTATAATGTTTCTAAAAACAAGTCAATAAAATTCAAGACATAAAAAAACATAATTTTGGAAATTTTATATTGGTGCATCCGATTAAATGATTAACAGTTTCTTTTCTGCCCCAGCCAATTGTATGATTACTATTTCGGAAAAGCTATCTTATGGTCATTCGCCAGGGGACCAATCCTGACGAATTCCCTTCCCGCCGTCCAATCTGGCGGCATGAATCTAGGCGCAAATTGGGTGCGAGGTCAGCTCTGTGGAGTGGTTCGCTATCCTAGCTCTCCTGGCAAACGGTCTCTTTTTTATTTCTTATTAAAAGAAGCACTACTGGGGGACTCGAACTCGCACCCTCCTACACGAGGGCCATGCACACTCACTAATTGGGCCAAAGCACGGTTTGTGAACACTTGCGCTCAAACACCCTTTATCTATTTGAGTCAATTTGTTTTTAAATTCTTTTTTCATTCAGGAAAAAAATCCAAAAATCCAGAATTTATCCATTTTTAAAAGAAAAAATGTTGGGAAACGTAGCATGCAATTTCACAAAAATTTCTGCGATCACGCATGATCTATCTAGGAGATGCATAACAACAAGAGGGGGAGAGTGTGTCCGCATACTCTCGTAGACCGAAAGCGGAAGCGTTAGGTTAACGCAGTTGATGTAGTCAAACGTCTTCGCGATGCAACCGATTTAGTACCGAACGTACGTCACCTTCGAGTTCAGCACACATTCAACTCGATGACGTCCCTCGAACTCTTGATCCAGCAGAGGGTCGGGGGAGAGTATCGTCAGTACAACGGCATGGTGACGCTGATGGTGATGTGATCCGCGCAGGGCTTCGCCTAAGCACTACGACGCTATGACCGGAGGAGTAAACTGTGGAAGGGGCACCGCACATGGCTAAGAGAACAACTATTGTGCTTTGGGGTGCCCCTGCCCTCGTATATAAAGGAGGAGAGGAGGAGGCAGCCGGCCAAGAGGGGCATGGCATGGGGGGAGTCCTACTAGGACTCCACTCCTAGTAGGATTCGATCCCCCCTCCTTTTTCCTTTCTCATCGGAGGGGAAAAGGAAGGAGAGGGAGAGGGAGAGGGAAAGGGGGGCGCCGCCCTCTCCCCTAGTCCAATTTGGACTCCCATGGGGGAGGGGGCGCGGCCACCCCTTGTGGGCTGTCCCCTCTCTCTCCCATGGCCCATGAGGCCCATGACTTCCCCCGGGGGGTTCCAGTAACCCCTGTGTACTCCGGTAAAATATCCGAACCACTCGAAACCATTCCGATGTCCGAATACCACCTTCCAATATATCAATCTTTACCTCTCGACCATTTCGAGACTCCTCGTCATGTCCGTGATCTCATCCAGGACTCTAAACAGACTTTGGTCACCAAAAACATAACTCGAAATACAAATCGTCATCGAACGTTAAGCGTGTGGACCCTACTGGTTCGAGAACTATGTAGACATGACCGAGACACATCTCCGGTCAATAACCAACAACGGAACCTGGATGCTCATATTGGTTCCTACATATTCTACGAAGATCTTTATCGGTCAAACCGCAGTAACAACATACATTATTCCCTTTGTCATCGGTATGATACTTGCCCGAGATTCGGTTGTCGGTATCATCATACCTAGTTCAATCTCATTACCGGCAAGTCTCTTTACTCATTCTGTAATGTATCATCCCGTAACTAACTCATTAGTCATATTGCTTGCAAGGCTTATAGTGATGTGCATTACCGAGAGGGCCCAAGGATACCTCTCTGATACTCGGAGTGACAAATTCTAATCTTGATCTATGCCAACCCAACAAACACCTTCAGAGACACCTATAGAGCATCTTTATAATCACCCAGTTATGTTGTGACATTTGATAACATACAAGGTGTTCCTCCGGTATTCGGGAGTTGCATAATCTCATAGTCAGAGGAATATGTATAAGTCATGAAGAAAGCAATAGCAATAAAACTTAACGATCATTATGCTAAGCTAACGGATGGGTCTTGTCCATCACATCATTCTCTAATGATGTGATCCCATCCATCAAATGACAACACATGTCTATGGTCAGGAAACTTAACCATCTTTGATTAACGAGCTAGTCAAGTAGAGGCATACTAGGGACACTCTGTTTTGTCTATGTATTCACACATGCACTAAGTTTCCGGTTAATACAATTCTAGCATGAATAATAAACATTTATCATGATATAAGAAAATATAAATAACAACTTTATTATTGCCTCTAGGGCATATTTCATTCAGTATCCCACTTGCACTAGAGTCAATAATCTAGATTACATTGTAATGATTCTAACACCCATGGAGTCTTGGTGTTGATCATGTTTTTCTCGTGGAAGAGGCTTACTCAACGGGTCTACAACATTCAGATCCGTATGTATCTTGCAAATTTCTATTTCTCCCTCCTTGACTTGATCGCGGATGGAGTTGAAGCGTCTCTTGATGTGTTTGGTTCTCTTGTGAAATCTGGATTCCTTCGCTAAGGCAATTGCTCTAGTATGTCACAAAATATTTTCATTGGACCCGATGAACTAGGCATTACACCTAGATCGGATATGAACTCCTTCATCCAAACTCCTTCATTTGCTGCTTTTGAAGCAGCTATGTACTCCGCTTCACACGTAGATCCCGCCACGACGCTCTGCTTGGAACTGCGCCAACTTAGAGCTCCGCCATTCAATATAAATACATATCCAGTTTGTGACTTAGAGTCATCCGGATCAGTGTCAAAGCTTGCATCGATGTAACCATTTACGACAAGCTCTTTGTCGCCTCCAAAAACGAGAAACATATCCTTAGTCCTTTTTAGGTATTTCAGGATGTTCTTTGAAGGAAATATGCCCTAGAGGCAATAATAAAGTTATTATTTATTTCCTCATATCATGATAAATGTTTATTATTCATGCTAGAATTGTATTAACCGGAAACATAATACATGTGTGAATACATAGACAAACATAGTGTCACTAGTATGCCTCTACTTGACTAGCTCGTTGATCAAAGATGATTGAGTTTCCTAGCCATAGACATGAGTTGTCATTTGATTAACGTAATCACATCATTAAGAGAATGATGTGATTGACATGACCCATTCCATTAGCTTAGCACTTGATCGTTTAGTTTACTGCTATTGCTTTCTTCATGACTTATGCATGTTCCTATGACTATGAGATTATGCAACTCCTGAATACCGGAAGAACACTTTGTGTGCTACCAAACGTCACAACGTAACTGGGTGATTATAAAGGTGCTCTACAGGTGTCTCCGATGGTGTTCGTTGAGTTGGCATAGATCGAGAATAGAATTTTTCACTCCGATTGTCGGAGAGGTATCTCTGGGCCCTCTCGGTAATGCACATCACTACAAGCCTTGCAAGCAATGTGACTAATGAGGTAGTTACGGGATGATGCATTGCGGAACGAGTAAAGATACTTGCTGGTAACGAGATTGAACTAGGTATTAAGATACCGACGATCAAATCTCGGGCAAGTAACATACCGATGACAAAGGGAACATCATATGTTGTTATGCGGTTTGACCGATAAAGATCTTCGTAGAATATGTAGGAACCAACATGAGCATCCAGGTTCCGCTATTGGTCATTGACCGGAGACGTGTCTCGGTCATGTCTACATAGTTCTCGAACCCGTAGGGTCCGCACGCTTAAAGTTCTGTGATGATCAGAATTATGAGTTTTTGTGTTTTGATATACCGAAGGTAGTTCGGAGTCCCGGATATGATCACGGACACGACGAGGAGTCTCGAAATGGTCGAGACGTAAAGATCGATATATTGGATGACTATGTTCGGACACCGGAAGAGTTTCGGGAGCTTTCAGACATATACCGGAGTACCGGGGGGTTACCGAAACCCCCCGAGGAGTATATTGGGCCTAATGGGCCCTAGTGGGAGAAGAGGAGGGGCAGCCAGGGCAACCGCGTGCCCCTCCCCTTCTAGTACGAATTGGACAAGGAGGGGGGCACCCCCCTTTCCTTCTCTCCTTCTCTTCCTTCCTTCTCCTCTCCTACTCCTACTTGGAAGGGGGGAGTCCTACTCCCAGTGGGAGTAGGACTCCTCATGGGCCACGCCATAGGAGGCCGGCCCCCTCCCCCTCCTCCACTCCTTTATATACGGGGAGGGGGCACCCCTTGAAGAGACAACAATTGATCATTGATCTCTTAGCCGTGTGCGGTGCCCCCCTCCACCATAATCCACCTCGGTCATATCATAGCGGTGCTTACGCAAAGCCCTGCGTCGGTAGCTTCATCGAAATCATCACCACGCCGTCGTGCTAACGAAGCTCTTCCCGAAAGCTCTACTGGATCGTGAGTTCGCGGGACGTCACCGAGCTGAACGTGTGCTGAACGCGGAGGTGTCGTACGTTCGGTACTGAGGATCGGTCGATCGTGAAGACGTATGACTACATCAACCACGTTGTCATAACGCTTCCGCTTACGGCCTACGAGGGTACGTAGACGACACTCTCCCCTCTCGTTGCTATGCATCACCATGATCTTACGTGTGCGTAGGATTTTTTTAAATTACTACGTTCCCCAACAGTGGTATCAGAGCCAGGTTTATGCGTAGATGTTATATGCACGAGTAGAACACAAGTGAGTTGTGGGCGATACAAGTCATACTGCTTACCAACATGTCATACTTTGGTTCGGCGATATTGTTGGATGAAACGGCTCGGACTGACATTACGCGTATGCTTACGCGAGACTGGTTCTACCGACGTGCTTTGCACACAGGTGGCTGGCGGGTGTCGGTTTCTCCAAATTTAGTTGAACCGAGTGTGACTACACTCAATCCTTGTTGAAGGTTAAAACATCACTAACTTGACGAACAATCGTTGTGGTTTTGATGCGTAGGTAAGAACAGTTCTTGCTCAGCCCGTAGCAACGACGTAAAACTTGCAACAACAAAGTAGAGGACGTCTAACTTGTTTTTGCAGGGCATGTTGTGATGTGATATGGTCAAGGCATGGTGCTATTTAGAGACATTAAAACTGTGCACTTTCCCAGCCATCTCAGGCCATTAGCCTTTGTGACCGTTGGATCTTTAGGTTTGGCTGTTTTCCGTCATTTGATTTCCTGTGAACCCCGCATAGCCTAACATACGTCGCTACGAACGAGCGCTATCGTGGTGGGCTGCTGCTCAGATAACAATTTTGGGAGCCTCCTGTGAATCGTTGTCCGGTGTGGGCCAGCCAGCCCATCTAACATCTCCATCCACCCGATCCAGAGCGAGGATAGGCTCGGGCGTTGCTCGACGCATGGTCAGCTCGGTTGGCATATCCAGCTAGAGGATCAGACCGGTTGAGCGGAGTGGAGGATGCGTGAGAGGAGAGGCGTGCTCACACGCCCTTCTCGGCCGCGGGGTGAGACCATGCGTCAAGTTGGTTCGAGCCTCCCGGACCAGACGCCAATGCAGATGGAGGCGAAGCATCAGCGGACTCTTCGGCGACGAAGGCGAGTAAAACGGATCCCCATGATTGAAGAAGGTAATCAATCGTCAGTTGCAGGGGCATTCATCATCGATGATGTGCGCCACTCACGGCGACTACTAAATGGAGGTAAGCGTTGCTTCCTTTGAGCCTGCATCGAATCCATTACCTGCGCCTGCATATATACTTCCTCTCCATCTTGCACAGCCATGGTGCTTGGGTAGGTTGCGCTCTATCTGCATTATTTCCTTACCTGATCCTCCTTCTACCCATCAACATTGTCCTGAACCTCCCTCTCCCAATTTTGTGCAGGTGCTAATCATCTTCTTTGTGGTCGATTCATTCAGGCTCTTGGGTGTATAGAAAATGCAACGGAATTCATTACGTGTGCCTGCAGATGGTGTTCATTCTTGGAAATTGGTTTATTCTGATTTGGTCATTTTATTTAATTGACAATCCGATGGCTCCGGGAAAGGTGATAATTTCGCTTTGACTACCATACTTCATGTTTCCATGTTTTAGCATTTATCTATTGCTTAGATATATCATATGTCTTCATACCATGGAACTGTTTATTGCGCCACAGTTATTTACAAAAGAACAGGAAAATGTAGCCACCCATCGAGTGTTAGTGCTGTCAAAAGCTACCATTCTCCTTTTATCCCGGTGCGCCTTTTTGCCATTGCTTTGTTCCCCGCATTCCCCATTTTATGTAAATTGCAACACGGATTGACAATAATGCTCCTTTCAAGCATGGTTATTCCAGCAGCGAGTTTTTTTGCGATTATTCTAGCAGCAAGCTTGGATGGTGTTTAAACTTAGGAGCCTTATAAATGTAACATCTGAACCTCTTCTTAATCAAACCATGCCCTTCTCAGATTTAAAAACTTTTATTATGAGCTAAATAATGTAACATGGCTTCTACATGAATTTTCGTGATGGAGCGATCTTAGGAAGAATACGAGATTGGTAATTCTCACTTCTTACAGGGAATATAAACCTCAGTTCTTACCTTGCTGTGAAACTGAGATACTTAGTTAAGAATTACTGGTGACCTTCGGATGGGAGACGAGTTTTTATGCTTGTCACTATTCAATTTAATTTCCAATTAAAATGTACCTATGACGGATTTGTCGAAGCAGGTTTCTTGGACGTCTACATTAGAAAGTACACAATGAGAATTTTTCAAGTCTTGGATTCAGTCATTGCTAAGTTTCTTTTAGCCAACTTTAATGTTTCTTGGCATAGATATGCTTATATATTAGAACATGCTAACGGGGGTGTTTATTGTTTACTTTATACATTTTACTTTTACTTTACTAAATGGCCTTATGAAATTCCCCCAGAAATTTATTGATGCGAACACCTATTTTTCTACGGCAGCAACCAAACATATTAGTCAATTATGAAAATAAGAAACATTGTGTTGTTTTGAGAAGGAATATTTTATCTTCCTAATCAATTTTTGGTGTTCCCCATTTTGCTACAGATTTGTTTCAAGTCACTACTGCAGAATAATGGAGAGGGAGTAGGCTTTGGAAGCTCATGTATTTGATGGCTTAAATTTTTTGGCGTATGAGAAGTTTAGAAGCTGCTAGGTAAGTGCTAATCATATCGTGTTTTGTGCTGATTAACCTGATGCCTTTTAGATTTTAAGCTTTTTCTGTGACTCAAGGTTACCTTTGACCTTTCTCCTTTTGCATGAATTGAAGATATTGCTGAAGCCAAAGGCTTTGTTGTTGTTGTTGTTGTTGTTGTTGTTGTTGTTGTTGTTGTTGTTGTTGTTGTTGTTGTTGTTGTTGTTGTTGTTGTTGTTGTTGTTGTTGCGGAAGGCTATGCCTATTGCAATTAATGAGAATTACCGGTCATCTGGCATTTTAAAAATATGTCCTGAAATTGTACCATGGTTTGTAAATTTAATCTTTTGAATGAATGATTGTTATATTGACATGCATACATAATTTTTATTTCTTACTTACCTTCTGTCTGTCATTACCTTGTATGCAATTATGTAAACTGCTTTGGTAATTGGTATCCCCCTTAAATATTGTTGTTTTCTGTCAAATTTATATTTACCTAATGTATGATTGCATTGTTCATGGCTATCAGGCTATATCCAACACAAGATTTGACTCTCCTGTGGATGGCAGCAATGCAACCCACTCTATATCGAGGCAATGTAATTTGAAAATTTTGAAGTTTTATATATTTCCATTTTCTTCTGAAAATTCCCTCTTCGATCACTAACCAATATGCAACTTAACTTTAATGTATATGTATTTACATCAAAATAGACGGACACAGCAACGCGCGTCATCGAGGATCTAGTATTTTATTATATGAGATGATCATGTTTTGTAATGGAGTTATCGGCAACTGGCAGGAGCCATATGATTGTCGCTTTATTGTATGAAATGCAATCGCCATGTAATTGCTTTACTTTATCACTAAGTGGTAGCGATAGTCGTAGAAGCAATAGTTGGCGAGACGACAACGATGCTACGATGGAGATCAAGGTGTCGCGCCGGTGACGATGGTGATCATGACGGTGCTTTGGAGATGGAGATCAAAGGCACAAGATGATCATGGCCATATCATATCACTTATATTGATTGCATGTGGTGTTTATCCTTTATGCATCTTATTCTGCTTTGATTGACGGTAGCATTATAAGATGATCTCTCACTAAAAAATTCAAGGTACAAGTGTTCTCCCTGAGTATGCACCGTTGCAAAAGTTCTTCGTGCCGAGACACCACGTGATGATCGGGTGTGATAAGCTCAACGTTCTTATACAACGGGTGCAAGCCAGTTTTGCACACGCGGAATACTCGGGTTAAACTTGACGAGCCTAGCATATACAGATATGGCCTCGGAACACTGAGACCGAAAGGTCGAGCGTGAATCATATAGTAGATATGATCAACATAGTGATGTTCACCATTGAAAACTACTCCATTTCACGTGATGATTGGTTATGGTTTAGTTGATTTGGATCACGTGATCACTTAGATGATTAGAGGGATATCCATCTAAGTGGGAGTTCTTAAGTAATATGATTAATTGAACTTAAATTTATCATGAACTTAGTACCTGATAGTATTTTGCCAGTCTATGTTGTAGATAGATGGCCCGTGTTGTTGTTCCATTGAATTTTAATGCGTTCCTTGAGAAAGCAAAGTTGAAAGATGATGGTAGCAATTACACAGACTAGGTCCGTAACTTGAGGATAATCCTCATTGCTGCACAGAAGAATTACGTCCTGGAAGCACCGCTGGGTGCTAGGCCTGCTGCAGATGCTACTGATGATGTTAAGAACGTCTGGCAGAGCAAAGCTGATGATTACTCGATAGTTCGGTGTGCCATGCTTTACGGCTTAGAACCGAGACTTCAATGATGTTTTGAAGGTCATGGAGCATATGAGATGTTCCAGGAGTTGAAGTTGATATTTCAAGCAAATTCCTGGATTGAGAGATATGAAGTCTCCAATAAGTTCTACAGCTGCAAGATGGAGGAGAATAGTTCTGTCAGTGAACATATACTCATAATGTCTGGGTACTGCAATCACTTGATTCAACTAGGAGTTAATCTTCCGAATGATAGTGTCATTGACAGAATTCTTCAATCATTGCCACCAAGCTACAAGAGCTTCGTGATGAACTATAATATGCAAGGGATGGATAAGACAATTCCCGAGCTTCGCAATGCTAAAGGCTGCGGAGGTAGAAATCAAGAAGGAGCATCAAGTGTTGATGGTCAACAAGACCACCAGTTTCAAGAAAAAAGGTAAAGGGAAGAAGAAAGGGAACTTCAAAAAGAACGGCAAACAAGTTGCTGCTCAGGATAAGAAACCCAATTCTGGACCTAAGCCTGATACCGAGTGCTTCTACTACAAACAGACTGGTCACTGGAAGCGGAACTGCCCCAAGTATTTGGCGGATAAGAAGGATGGCAAGGTGAACAAAGGTATATGTGATATACATGTTATTGATGTGTACCTTACTAGAGCTCGCAGTAGCACCTGGGTATTTGATATGGGTTCTGTTGCTAATATTTGCAACTCGAAACAGGGACTACGGATTGAGCGAAGATTAGCTAAGGACGAGGTGACGATGCGTGTGGGAAATGGTTCCAAAGTCGATGTGATCGCCGTCGGCACGCTACCTCTACATCTACCTTCAGGATTAATTTTAGACCTGAATAATTGTTCTTTGGTGCCAGCATTAAGCATGAACATTATATCTGGATCTTGTTTGATGTGAGACGGTTATTCATTTAAATCTGAGAATAATGGTTGTTCTATTTATATGAGTAATATCTTTTATGGTCATGCACCCTTGAAGAGTGGTCTATTTGTGTTGAATCTCGGTAGTGGTGATACACATATTCATAATGTTGAAGCCAAAAGATGCAGAGTTGATAATGATAGTGCAACTTATTTGTGGCACTGCCGTTTAGGTCATATTAGTGTAAAGCGCATGAATAAACTCCATATTGATGGACTTCTAGAATCACTTGATTATGAATCACTTGGTACTTGCGAACCATGCCTCATGGGCAAGATGACTAAAACGCCGTTCTCCGCAACAATGGAGCGAGCAACAGATTTATTGGAAATCATACATACTGATGTATGTGGTCCAATGAATATTGAGGCTCGAGGTGGGTATCATTATTTTCTCACCTTCACAGATAATTTGAGCAGATATGGGTATTTCTACTTAATGAAACATAAGTCTGAAACATTTAAAAAGTTCAAAGAATTTCAGAGTGAAGTGGAAAATCATCGTAACAAGAAAATAAAGTTTCTACGATTTGATCATGGAGGAGAATATTTGAGTTACGAGTTTGGTCTTCATTTAAAACAATGCGGAATAGTTTCGCAACTCACGCCACCCGGAACACCACAGCGTAATGGTGTGTCTGAATGTTGTAATCGTACTTTACTAGATATGGTGCGATCTATGATGTCTCTTACTGATTTACCGCTATCGTTTCGGGGTTATGCTTTAGAGACGGCTGCATTCACGTTAAATAGGGCACCATCGAAATACGTTGAGACGACGCCTTATGAACTTTGGTTTGGCAAGAAACCAAAGTTGTCATTTCTTAAAGTTTGGGGCTGCGATGCTTATGTGAAAAAGCTTCAACCTGATAAGCTCGTGTTGGAAATATGCCCTAGAGGCAATAATAAATTGATTATTATTATATTTCCTTGTTCATGATAATCGTTTATTATCCATGCTAGAATTGTATTGATAGGAAACTCAGATACATGTGTGGATACATAGACAACACCATGTCCCTAGTAAGCCTCTAGTTGACTAGCTCGTTGATCAATAGATGGTTACGGTTTCCTGACCATGGACATTGGATGTCATTGATAACGGGATCACATCATTGGGAGAATGATGTGATGGACAAGACTCAATCCTAAGCCTAGCACAAGATCATGTAGTTCGTATGCTAAAGCTTTTCTAATGTCAAGTATCATTTCCTTAGACCATGAGATTGTGCAACTCCCGGATACCGTAGGAGTGCTTTGGGTGTGCCAAACGTCACAATGTAACTGGGTGGCTATAAAGGTACACTACAGGTATCTCCGAAAGTGTCTGTTGGGTTGGCACGAATCGAGACTGGGATTTGTCACTCCGTGTAAATGGAGAGGTATCTCTGGGCCCACTCGGTAGGACATCATCATAATGTGCACAATGTGATCAAGGAGTTGATCACGGGATGATGTGTTACGGAACGAGTAAAGAGACTTGCCGGTAACGAGATTGAACAAGGTATCAGGATACCGACGATCGAATCTCGGGCAAGTATTGTACCGATAGACAAAGGGAATTGTATACGGGATTGATTGAATCCTCGACATCGTGGTTCATCCGATGAGATCATCATGGAGCATGTGGGAGCCAACATGGGTATCCAGATCCTGCTGTTGGTTATTGGCCGGAGAGTCGTCTAGGTCATGTCTACGTGTCTCCCGAACCCGTAGGGTCTACACACTTAAGGTTCGGTGACGCTAGGGTTATAGAGATATTAGTATGCGGTAACCCGAAAGTTGTTCGGAGTCCCGGATGAGATCCCGGACGTCACGAGGAGTTCCGGAATGGTTCGGAGGCAAGGATTTATATATGGGAAGTCTTGTTTTGGTCGTCGGAAAAGTTTCGCGCATTATCGGTATTGTACCGGGAGTGCCGAAAGGGGTCCGGGGGTCCACCAAGGGGGTCCACCTGCCCTGAAGGGGCACATGGGCTGTAGGGGTGTGCGCCTTGGCCTATATGGTCCAAGGGCACCAGCCCCAAGAGGCCCATGCGCCAAGAGATAAGGGAAAGAAAGAGTCCTAAAAGGGGAAGGCACCTCCTAGGTGCCTTGGGGAGGATGGACTCCTCCCTGGCTGCACCCTTCCTTGGAGGAAGGGCCAAGGCTGCGCCCCCCCCTCTCCCTTGGCCCTATATATAGTGGGGGAAGGGAGGGCAGCCACACCTAAGCCCTGGTGCCTCCCTCTCCCTCCCATGACACATCTCCCTCCACCCGTAGCGCTTGGCGAAGCCCTGTTGGAATCCCGCTACTTCCACCACCACGCCGTCGTGCTGCTGGATCTCCATCAACCTCTCCTCCCCCCTTGATGGATCAAGAAGGAGGAGACGTTGCTGCTCCGTACGTGTGTTGAACGCGGAGGTGCCGTCCGTTCGGCGCTAGGATCATCGGTGATTTGGATCACGACGAGTACGACTCCATCAACCCCGTTCTCTTGAACGCTTCCGCGCGCGATCTACAAGGGTGTGTAGATCCACTCCTCCCTCGTTGCTAGATGACTCCATAGATTGATCTTGGTGATACGTAGAAAATTTTGAATTATTGCTACGTTCCCCAACAGTGGCATCATGAGCTAGGTCTATGCGTAGTTTCTATGCACGAGTAGAACACAAAGTAGTTGTGGGCGTTGATTTTGTTCAATATGCTTACCGTTACTAGTCCAATATTGATTCGGCGGCATCATGGGATGAAGCGGCCCGGACCGACCTTACACGTACTCTTACGTGAGACTGGTTCCACCGACTGACATGCACTAATTGCATAAGGTGGCTAGCGGGTGTCTGTCTCTCCCACTTTAGTCGGATCGGATTCGATGAAAAGGGTCCTTATGAAGGGTAAATAGCAATTGGCATATCACGCTGTGGTTTTGCGTAGGTAAGAAACATTCTTGCTAGAAACCCATAGCAGCCACGTAAAACATGCAAACAACAATTAGAGGACGTCTAACTTGTTTTTGTAGGGTATGCCATGTGATGTGATATGGCCAAAAGGATGTGATGAATGATATATGTGATGTATGAGATGATTATGTTCTTGTAATAGGAATCACGACTTGCATGTCGATGAGTATGACAACCGGCAGGAGCCATAGGAGTTGTCTTAATTTATTTATGACCCGCGTGTCAACATAAACGTCATGTAATTACTTTACTTTATTGCTAACTGTTAGCTGTAGTAGTAGAAGTAATAGTTGGTGAGGCAACTTCATGGAGACACGATGATGGAGATTATGATGATGGAGATCATGGTGTCATGCCGATGACGATGATGATCATGGAGCCCCGAAGATGAAGATCAAAAGGAGCAATATGATATTGGCCATATCATGTCACTATTTGATTGCATGTGATGTTTATCATGTTTATACATCTTATTTGCTTAGAACGACGGTAGTAAATAAGATGATCCCTCACTAAAATTTCAAGAAGGTGTTCCCCCTAACTGTGCACCGTTGCAAAAGTTTGTCATTTCGAAGCACCACGTGATGATCGGGTGTGATAGATTCTTACGTTCGAATACAACGGGTGTTGACGAGCCTAGCATGTACAGACATGGCCTCGGAACACATGCGAAACACTTAAGTTAACTTGACGAGCCTAGCATGTACAGACATGGCCTCGGAACACAAGAGACCGAAAGGCCGAGCATGAGTCGTATAGAAGATACGATCAACATGAAGATGTTCACCGATGTTGACTAGTCCGTCTCACATGATGATCGGACACGGCCTAGTTGACTCGGATCATGTAATCACTTAGATGACTAGAGGGATGTCTATCTGAGTGGGAGTTCATAAGATGAACTTAATTATCCTGAACATAGTCAAAAGGTCTTCGCAAATTATGTCGTAGCTCGCGCTTAGTTCTACTGTTTAGTTATGTTCCTAGAGAAAATTTAGTTGAAAGTTGATATTAGCAATTATGCGGACTAGGTCCGTAAACTGAGGATTGTCCTCATTGCTTCATAGAAGGCTTGTGTCCTTAATGCACCGCTCAGTGTGCTGAACCTCGAACGTTGTCTGTGGATGTTGCGAACATCTGACATACACATTTTGATAACTACGTGATAGTTCAGTTAAACGGTTTAGAGTTGAGGCACCGAAGATGTTTTTGAAACGTCGCGAAACATATGAGATGTTTCGAGGGATGAAATTGGGATTTCAGGCTCGTGCCGACGTCAAGAGGTATAAGACCTCCGATGATTTTCTTAGCCTGCAAACTAAGGGAGAAAAGCTCAATTGTTGAGCTTGTGCTCAGATTGTCTGAGTACAACAATCATTTGAATCGAGTGGGAGTTGATCTTCCAGATGAGAAAGTGATGTTTCTCCGAAGTCATTACCACCAAGCTGCTAGAGCTTCGTGATGAACTATAATATATCAGGGACATATATGATGATCCTTGAGATATTCGCGATGTTTGACACCACAAAAGTAGAAATCAAGGAGCATCAATTGTTGATGGTTGGTGAAACCACTAGTTTCAAGAAGGGCAAGGGCACAAAGGGATACTTCATGAAACGGCAATTCAGCTGCTGCTCTAGTGAAGAAACCCAAGGTTGAACCCAAACCCGAGACTAAGTGCTTCTGTAATAAGGGGAACAGCCATTGGAGCAGAATTACCCTAGATACTTGGTAGATGAGAAGGCTGGCAAGGTCGATAGAAGTATATTGGATATACATTGTGTTGATGTGTACTTTACTAGTACTCCTAGTAGCACCAGGGTATTAGATACCGGTTCGGTTGCTAAGTGTTAGTAACTCGAAATAAAAGCTACGGAATAAAGGGAGACTAGCTAAAGGTGAGATGACGATATGTGTTGGAAGTATTTCCAAGGTTGATCAAATATCGTACGCTCCCTCTACCATCGAGATTGGTGTTTGCGTTGAGCATAGACATGATTGGATTATGTCTATCGCAATACGGTTATTCATTTAAGGAGAATAACTGTTACTCTATTTATTTGAATAATACCTTCAATGGTCTTGCACCTAAAATGAATGGTTCATTGAATCTCGATCATAGTGATACACATGTTCATGCCAAAAGATATAAGATAGTAATGATAGTACCACCTACTTGTGGCACTGCCACTTAAGTCATATCGGTATAAAACACATGAAGAAGCTCCATGTTGATGGATCTTTGGACTCACTCATTTTTGAAAAGTTTGAGACATGCGAACCATGTCTATTGGTGTATATGCATGAAGAAACTCCATGCAAATGGACCGTTTGGACTCACTTGATTTTGAATCACTTGAGACATGCAAATCATACCACATGGGCAAGATGACTGAAAGCCTCGTTTTCAGTAAAATGGAACTAGAAAGCAACTTGTTGGAAGAAATACATTTTGATGTGTGCAGTCCAATGAGTGCTGAGGCGTGTAGTGGATATCGTTATATTCTTACTTCACAGATGATTTGAGTAGATGTTGAGTACATTTACTTGATAAATCACGAGTCTGAATTATTGAAAGGTTCAAGTAATTTCAGGGTGAAGTTGAAAGATCGTCGTGACAAGAGGATAAAATATCTATGATATGATCATAGAGATGAATATCTGAATTACGAGTTTGGCATAGAATTAAGACATTATGGAAATTGTTTCACAACTAATACAACCTGGAACACCATAGTGTGATGGTGTGTCCGAACATCATAACTGCACCCTATTGGATATGATGCATACCATGATGTCTCTTATCGAATTACCACGATAGTTTATGGGTTAGGCATTAGAGACAACCACATTCACTTTAAATAGGGCACCACGTAATTCCGATGAGATGACACCGTATGAACTATGGTTTAGAGAAACCTAAGCTGTCATTTCTTAAAAGTTTGGGGCTGCGACGCTTATGTGAAAAAGTTTCAGGCTGATAAGCTCGAACCCAAAGCGGATAAATGCATCTTCATAGGACACCCAAAACAGTTGGGTATACCTCATGTCTCAGATCCGAAAGCAATAAGGGATTGTTTCTAGAATCGGGTCCTTTCTCGAGGAAAAGTTTCTCTCGAAAGAATTGAGTGGGAGGATGGTGGAGACTTGATGAGGTTATTGAACCGTCTCTTCAACTAGTGTGTGACAGAGCACAGGGAGTTGTTCCTGTGGCACCTACACCAATTGAAGTGGAAGCTTATGATAGTGATCATGAAACTTCAGATCAAGTCACTACCAAACCTCGTGGGATGACAAGGATGCGTACTACTTCAGAGTGGTACGTAATCCTGTCTTGGAAGTCATGTTGCTAGACAACAATGAACCTACGAACTATGGAGAAGCGATGGTGGGCCTAGATTCCAAAATGGCTCGAGGCCATATAAAATCTGAGAGAGGATCCATGTATGGAAACAAAGTGTAGACTTTGACAGAACAGCTCGATGGTCGTGAGGCTGTTGAGTACAGATGGATTTTAAAAGGAAGACAGACAATGATGGTAAATGTCACCATTAAGAAAGCTCGACTTGTCGTTAAGATGTTTTCCGACAAGTTCAAGGAGTTGACTACGATGATACTTTCTCACTCGTAGCGATGCTAAGAGTCTGTTGGAATTATATTAGCGATTACTGCATTATTTATGAAATCTTGCAGATAGGATGTCAAAACATTGTTTCCTCGACGTTTTTTGAGGAAAGGTTGTATGTGATACAAACCGGAAGGTTTTGTCAATCCTGAAAGATGCTAATAAGTATGCAAAGCTCCAGCAATCCTTCTAGGGACTGGAGTAAGCATCTCGGAGTTGGAATGTATGCTTTGATGATGATCAAAGATTTTGGGTTTATACAAAGTTTATGAGAAACTTGTATTTCCAAAGAAGTGAGTGGGAGCACTATAGAACTTCTGATGAATATATGTTGCTGACATATTGTTGATCAGAAATGACGTAGAATTTCTGGAAAGCATATAGGGTCATTTGAAAGGTGTTTTTCAATGGAAAACCTGGATTAAGCTACTTGAACATTAAGCATCAAGATCTATAAGGATAGATCAAAAACGCTTAATGGTACTTTCAAATGAGCACATACCTTGACATGATCTTGAAGGTGTTCAAGATGGATCAGTCAAAGAAGGAGTTCTTGCCTGAGTTGTAAGGTATGAAGTTAAGACTTAAAGCTCGACCACAGCAGAATAGAGAGAAAGGACGAAGGTCGTCCCCTATGCTTAAGACGTAGGCTCTACAGTATGCTATGCTATGTACCGCACCTGAAGTATGCCTTGCCATGAGTCAGTCAAGGGGTACAAGAGTGATCCAAGAATGGATCACAAGACAGCGGTCAAAGTTATCCTTAGTAACTAGTGGACTAAGGAATTTTCTCGATTATGGAGGTGATAAAAGAGTTCGTCGTAAAGGGTTACGCCGATGCAAACTTTGACACTAATCCAGCTTATTCTGAGTAGTAAACTGGATTCGTATAGTAGAACAGTTATTTGGAATAGCTCCAAATAGAACGTGGTAGCTGCATCTGGGAGATGACATAGAGATTTGCGAAGTACATACGGATCTGAAAGATTCAGACCCGTTGACTATAACATCTCTCACAAGCATAACATGATCAAACCCAGAACTCATCGAGTGTTAATCACATGGTAATGTGAACTAGATTATTGACTCTAGTAAACTCTTTGGGTGTTAGTCACATGGGGATGTGACCTTGAGTGTTAATCACATAGCGATGTGAACTAGATTATTGACTCTAGTGCAAGTGGGAGACTGTTGGAAATATGCCCTAGAGGCAATAATAAATTGATTATTATTATATTTCCTTGTTCATGATAATCGTTTATTATCCATGCTAGAATTGTATCGATAGGAAACTCAGATACATGTGTGGATACATAGACAACACCATGTCCCTAGTAAGCCTCTAGTTGACTAGCTCGTTGATCAATATATGGTTACGGTTTCCTGACCATGGACATTGGATGTCGTTCATAACGGGATCACATCATTGGGAGAATGATGTGATGGACAAGACCCAATCCTAAGCCTAGCACAAGATCATGTAGTTCGTATGCTAAAGCTTTTCTAATGTCAAGTATCATTTCCTTAGACCATGAGATTGTGCAACTCCCGGATACCGTAGGAGTGCTTTGGGTGTGCCAAACGTCACAATGTAACTGGGTGGCTATAAAGGTACACTACAGGTATCTCCGAAAGTGTCTGTTGGGTTGGCACGAATCGAGACTGGGATTTGGCACTCCGTGTAAATGGAGAGGTATCTCTGGGCCCACTCGGTAGGACATCATCATAATGTGCACAATGTGATCAAGGAGTTGATCACGGGATGATGTGTTACGGAACAAGTAAAGAGACTTGCCGGTAACGAGATTGAACAAGCTATCGGGATACCGACGATCGAATCTCGGGCAAGTATTGTACTGATAGACAAAGGGAATTGTATACGGGATTGATTGAATCCTCGACATCGTGGTTCATCCGATGAGATCATCGTGGAGCATGTGGGAGCCAACATGGGTATCCAGATCCCGCTGTTGGTTATTGGCCGGAGAGTCGTCTAGGTCATGTCTACGTGTCTCCCGAACCCGTAGGGTCTACACACTTAAGGTTCGGTGACGCTAGGGTTATAGAGATATTAGTATGCGGTAACCCGAAAGTTGTTCGGAGTCCCGGATGAGATCCCGGACGTCACGAGGAGTTCCGAAATGGTCCGGAGGTAAAGATTAATATATGGGAAGTCTTGTTTTGGTCGCCGGAAAAGTTTCGCGCATTATCGGTATTGTATCGGGAGTGCCGAAAGGGGTCCGGGGGTCCACCAAGGGGGTCCACCTGCCCCGGGGAGGCACATGGGCTGTAGGGGTGTGCTCCTTGGCCTATATGGGCCAAGGGCACCAGCCCCAAGAGGTCCATGCGCCAAGAGATAAGGGAAAGAAAGAGTCCTAAAAGGGGAAGGCACCTCCTAGGTGCCTTGGGGAGGATGGACTCCTCCCTGGCCGCACCCTTCCTTGGGGGAAGGGCCAAGGCTGCGCCCCCCCTCTCCCTTGGCCCTATATATAGTGGGGGAAGGGAGGGCAGCCACACCTAAGCCCTGGCGCCTCCCTCTCCCTCCCATGACACATCTCCCTCCTCCCGCAGCGCTTGGCGAAGCCCTGTTGGAATCCCGCTACTTCCACCACCACGCCGTCGTGCTGCTGGATCTCCATCAACCTCTCCTCCCCCCTTGCTGGATCAAGAAGGAGGAGACGTCACTGCTCTGTACGTGTGTTGAACGCGGAGGTGCCGTCCGTTCGGCGCTAGGATCATCGGTGATTTGGATCATGACGAGTACGACTCCATCAACCCCGTTCTCTTGAACGCTTCCGCGCGCGATCTACAAGGGTATGTAGATCCACTCCTCCCTCGTTGCTAGATGACTCCATAGATTGATCTTGGTGATACGTAGAAAATTTTGAATTATTGCTACGTTCCCCAACAGCTCGAACCCAAATCGGAGAAATGTGTCTTCATAGGATACGCAAAGGAAACTATTGGGTACACCTTCTATCACAGATCCGAAGGCAAGACATTTGTAGCTAAGAATGGATCCTTTCTAGAGAAGGAGTTTCTCTCGAAAGAAGTGAGTGGGAGGAAAGTAGAACTTGATGAGGTAATTGTACCTGCTCCCTTATTGGAAAATAGTTCATCACAGAAACCGGTTCCTGTGACACCTACACCAATTAGTGAGGAAGCTAATGATGATGATCATGAAACTTCAGATCAAGTTACTACCGAACCACGTAGGTTAAGCAGAGTAAGATCTGCACCAGAGTGGTACGGTAATCCTGTTATGGAAGTCATGTTACTTGACCATGATGAACCTACGAACTATGAAGAAGCGATGGTGAGCCCAGATTCCGCAAAATGGCTTGAGGCCATGAAATCTGAGATGGGATCCATGTATGAGAACAAAGTGTGGACTTTGGTTGACTTGGCCGATGATCGGCAAGCCATCAAAAATAAATGGATCTTCAAGAAGAAGACTGACGTTGACGGTAATGTTACTGTCTACAAAGCTCGACTTATTGCGAAAGGTTTTCGACAAGTTCAAGGGGTTGACTATGATGAGACTTTCTCACCCGTAGCGATGCTTAAGTCTGTCCGAATCATGTTAGCAATTGCCGCATTTTATGATTATGAAATTTGGCAAATGGATGTCAAAACTGCATTCCTGAATGGATTTCTGGAAGAAGAGTTGTATATGATGCAACCAGAAGGTTTTGTCTTTCCAAAGGGTGCTAACAAAGTGTGCAAGCTCCAGCGATCCGTTTATGGACTGGTGCAAACCTCTCGGAGTTGGAATAAATGTTTTGATAGTGTGATCAAAGCATATGGTTTTATACATACTTTTAGAGAAGTCTATATTTACAAGAACGTGAGTGGGAGCTCTGTAGCATTTCTAATATTATATGTGGATGGCATATTGTTGATTGGAAATGATATAGAATTTCTGGATAGCATAAAAGGATACTTGAATAAGAGTTTTTCAATGAAAGACCTCGGAGAAGCTGCTTATATATTGGGCATCAAGATCTATAGAGATAGATCAAGACTCTTAATTGGACTTTCACAAAGCACATACCTTGATAAAGTTTTGAAGAAGTTCAAAATGGATCAAGAAAAGAAAGGGTTCTTGCCTGTGTTACAAGGTGTGAAGTTGAGTAAGACTCAATGCCCGACCACTGCAGAAGATAGAGAGAAAATGAAAAGTGTTCCCTATGCTTTAGCCATAGGCTCTATCATGTATGCAATGCTGTGTACCAGACCTGATGTGTGCCTTGCTATTAGTTTAGCAGGGAGGTACCAAAGTAATCTAGGAGTGGATCACTGGACAGCGGTCAAGAACATCCTAAAATACCTGAAAAGGACTAAGGATATGTTTCTCGTTTATGGAGGTGACAAAGAGCTTGTTGTAAATGGTTATGTCGATGCAAGCTTTGACACTGATCCGGATGATTCTAAATCGCAAACCGGATACGTGTTTATATTGAACGGTGGAGCTATTAGTTGGAGCAATTCTAAACAAAGCGTCGTGGCGGGATCTACGTGTGAAGCGGAGTACATAGCTTCTTTGGGAGCAGCAAATGAAGGATTCTGGATGAAGGAGTTCATATCCAATCTAGGTGTCATACCTAGTGCATCGGGTCCAATGAAAATCTTTTGTGACAATACTGGTGCAATTGCTTTGGCAAAGGAATCCAGATTTCACAAGAGAACCAAACACATCAAGAGACGCTTCAATTCCATCCGGGATCAAGTCCAGGTGGGAAACATAGAGATTTGCAAGATACATACGGATCTGAATGTTGCAGACCCGTTGACTAAGCCTCTTCCACGAGCAAAACATGATCAGCACCAAGGCTCCATGGGTGTTAGAATCATTACTGTGTAATCTACATTATTGACTCTAGTGCAAGTGGGAGACTGAAGGAAATATGCCCTAGAGGCAATAATAACGTTATTATTTATTTCCTCATATCATGATAAATGTTTATTATTCATGCTAGAATTATATTAACCGGAAACATAATACATGTGTGAATACATAGACAAACATAGTGTCACTAGTATGCCTCTACTTGACTAGCTCATTGATCAAAGAGGGTTGAGTTTCCTAGACATAGACATGAGTTGTCATTTGATTAACAGGATCACATCATTAGGAGAATGATGTGATTGACATGACCCATTCCGTTAGCTTAGCACTTGATCGTTTAGTTTACTACTATTGCTTTCTTCATGACTTATACATGTTCCTATGACTATGAGATTATGCAACTCCTGAATACCGGAGGAACACCTTGTGTGCTATCAAACGTAAAGATTGATATATTAGACAACTATGTTCAGACACCGGAAGAGTTTTGGAAGGTTTCGAACATATACTGGAGTATCGGGGGGTTACCGGAACCCCCGGGGAGTATATTGGGCCTAATGGGCCCTAGTGGGAGAAGAGGAGGGGCGGCCAGGGCAGCCGCCCCTCTCCCTCTAGTCCAAATTTGACAAGGAGGGGGGAGGGCGGCGCCCCCCTTTCCTCCTCTCCTTCTCTCCCTGCCTTCTCCTCTCCTACTCCTACTTGGAAGGGGGGAGTCCTACTCCTGGTGGGAGTAGGACTCCTCATGGGCCGCGCCATAGGAGGCCGGCCCCCTCCCCCTCCTCCACTCCTTTATAAACGGGGAGGGGAGCACCCCTGGGAGACACAACAATTGATCATTAATCTCTTAGCCATGTGTGGTGCCCCCCTCCACCATAATCCACCTCGGTCATATCGTAGTGCTGCTTAGGCGAAGCCCTGCATCGGTAGCTTCATCAACACCGTCACCATGAAGCCCTGGATCGTGAGTTCGCGGGACGTCACCGAGTTGAACGTGTGCTGAACGCGGAGGTGTCGTACGTTTGGTACTGAGGATCAGTTGATCGTGAAGACGTATGACTACATCAACCGCATTGTCATAATGCTGCCGCTTACGGTCTACGAGAGTACGTATACGACACTCTCCCCTCTCATTGCTATGCATCACCATGATCTTGCGTGTGCGTAGGATTTTTTTGAAATTACTACGTTCCCCAACATTCTTGACCGCTGTCCACTAATCCACTCCTGGATTACCTTGGTACCTCCCTACTAAACTTATAGAAAGGCACACATCAGGTCTGGTACACATCATTGCATACATGATTGAACCTATGCCTGAGGCATAGGGAATGACTTTCATTTTCTGCCTATCTTCTGCGGTGGTCGGGCATTGAGTCTGACTCAATTTCACACATTGTAACACATGCAAGAACCCTTTCTTTGACTGATCCATTTTGAACTTCTTCAAAACTTTATCAACGTATGTGCTTTGTGACAGTCCAATTAAGTGTCTTGATCTATCTCTATAGATCTTGATGCCCAATATATAAGCAGCTTCACCGAGGTCTTTCATTGAAAAATTCTTATTCAAGTACCCTTTTATGCTATCTAGAAATTCTGTATTATTTCCAATCACAGTATGTCATCCACATATAATATTTAGAAATGCTACAGAGCTCCCACTCACTTTCTTGTAAATACAGGCTTCTCCAAAAGTCTGTATAAAATCATATGCTTTGATCACACTATCAAAGTGTGTTGGGGAACATAGTAATTTCAAAAAAAATCCTAGGCACACGCAAGATCATGGTGATGCATAGAAATGAGAGGGGAGAGTGTCGTCCACGTACCCTCGTAGACCGTAAGCGGAAGTGTTATGAGAACGCGGTTGATGTAGTCATACGTCTTCATGATCCGACCGATCCAAGTACCGAACGTACGGCACCTCCGAGTTCAGCACACGTTCATCTCGATGACGTCCCACGAACTTCGATCTAGCAGAGCTTCACGGGAGAGTTTCGCCAGCATGACGGCATGATGACGGTGATGATGTTGCTACCAACGCAGGACTTCGCCTAAGCACCGCTACGATATGATTGAGGTGGATTATGATGGAGGGGGGCACCGCACACGGCTTGGAACAATCAAGAGGATTCATCCTTTCCTAGTCCAACTAGGAAGAGGGAAGGCGGAAGGAAAGAGAGGGAGAAGGAGAAGGAAAGAGGGGGCCGGCCCCGAAAGCCCTAAACCAATTCGGTTTGGGCCTAGAGGGCGCACCCCACACTTCCTTGTTGCTCTCTATTCCCACTAAAGCCCACGAAGGCCCATTGACCCTCCCGGTGAATTCCCGTAACTCTCCGGTACTCCGAAAAATACCCGAATCACTCGGAACCTTTCCGATGTCCAAATATAGTCGTCCAATATATCAATCTTTATGTCTCGACCATTTCGAGACTCCTCGTCATGTCCCCGATCTCATCTGGGACTCTGAACTACCTTCGGTACATCAAAACAAATAAACTCATAATACCAATCATCACCGAACGTTAAGCGTGCGGACCCTACGGGTTCGAGAACTATGTAGACATGACCGAGACTCATCTCCGGTCAATAACAAATAGTGGAACCTGGATGCTCATATTGGTTCCTACATATTCTACGAAGATCTTTATCGGTCAAACCGCATAACAACATACATTGTTCCCTTTGTCATTGGTATGTTACTTGCCTGAGACTCGCGTCGGTATCTCAATACCTAGTTCAATCTCGTCACCTGCAAGTCTCTTCCTCATTCCGTAATACATCATCCCGCAACTAACTCATTAGTTGCATTGCTTGCAAGGCTTATAGTGATGTGCATTACCGAGAGGGCCCAGAGATACCTCTCTGACAATCGGAGTGACAAATCCTAATCTTGATCTATGCCAACTCAACAAGCACCATCGGAGACACCTGTAGAGCACCTTTATAATCACCCAGTTACGTTGTGACGTTTGGTAGCACACAAAGTATTCCTCCGGTACTCGGGAGTTGCATAATCTCATAGTCATAGGAACATGTATAAGTCATGAACAAAGCAATAGCAACAAACTAAACGATCATCGTGTTAAGCTAACGGATGGGTCAAGTCAATCACATCATTCTCTAATGATGTGATCTCATTAATCAAATGACAACTCTTGTCTATGGTGTAACACCCACGATGCGGCTATATCTCCCACGTGTCGGAGCACGACTTAGAGGCATAACCGCATAGTAGGCATGTCGCAAGAGGGGTAATCTTTACACATCCCATGTACTGAATAAGAAAGGAATAAAGAGTTGGCTTACAATCGCCACTTCACACAATACATAAATGTAGCATTACATCATCCAGAATACAATCAAGGCCCGACTACGGAACCAACATAAATAAAGACAACCCCAAATGCATAGATCCCCGATCGCCCCAACTGGGCTCCTCTACTGATCGTTCGAAAAGGAAACATAGTAACGTCCCAAATCCTCGTCGAACTACCACTTGAGTTCGGTAGCATCCCCTGCACTGGAATCATCGGCACCTGCATCTGGTTTTTGGAAGTAATCTGTGAGTCACGGGGACTCAGCAATCTCACACCCTCCTGATCAAGACTATTTAAGCTTAAGGTAGAAAATGGGTAGTGAGGTGGAGCTGCAGCAAGCACTAGCATACATGGTGGCTAACTTACGCAAATGAGAGCGAGAAGAGAAGCAAAGCACGATCGAGAAGTGATACGTCTCTAACGTATCTATAATTTTTGATTGCTCCATGCTATATTATCTACTATTTTGGGAAATATTGGGCTTTATTATCCACTTTTATATTATTTTTGGGACTAACCTATTAACCGGATGCCCAGCCCAGATTTGCTGTTTTATGCCTATTCCAGTGTTTTGAAGAAAAGGAATATCAGACGGAGTCGAAACGGAACGAAATCAACTGGAGAAGTTATTTTTGGAAGGAAACACACCTGATGGACTTGGACCCCACGCCAGGGGAGACACGATGTGCTCACGAGGGTGGGGGGCGGGCGCCCCCTGTCTCGTGGGGCCCCCGTGGCTCCTCCGATGTCCTCCTTGCACCCATATATATCCACGTACCCTAAAACTTCCATAACACAACATAGATCGGGAGTTCCGCCGCCAGAAGCCTCCGTAGCCACCGAAAACCAATCTAGACCCGTTCCGGCACCCTGCAAGAGGGGGCAACCCTCACCGGTGGCCATCTTCATCATCACGGCGCTCTCCATGACGAGGAGGGAGTAGTTCTCCCTCGGGCTGAGCGTATGTACCAGTAGCTATGTGTTTGATCTCTCTCTCTCTCTCGTGTTCTTGAGATGTTACGATCTTGATGTATCGCGAGCTTTGCTATTATATTTGGATCCTATGATGTTTCTTCCCCCCTCTTCTCTCTTGTAATGAATTGAGTTTCCCCTTTGAAGTAATCTTATCGGGTTGAGTCTTCAAAGACTTGAGAACACTTGATGTATGTCTTGTCGTGGATATCTGTGGTGACAATGGGATACCACGTGCCACTTGATGTATGTTAAGGTGACCAACTTGCGGGTTTCGTGACATTGGGAACCTATGCATAGGGGTTGGCACACGTTTTCGTCGTGATTCTCTGGTAGAAACTTTGGGGCACTCTCGAGGTCCTTTGTGTTGGTTGAATAGATGAATCTGAGATTGTGTGATGCATATCGTATAATCATGCCCATGGATACTTGAGGTGACAATGGAGTATCTAGGTGACATTAGGGTTTTGGTTGATTTGTGTCTTAAGGTGTTATTCTAGTACGAACTCTAGGGTTGTTTGTGACACTTATAGGAATAGCCCAACGGATTGATTGGAAAGAATAACTTTGAGGTGGTTTCGTACCCTACCATAATCTCTTCGTTCGTTCTCCGCTATTAGTGACTTTGGAGTGACTCTTTGTTGCATGTTGAGGGATAGTTATGTGATCCAATTATGTTAGTATTGTTGAGGGAACTTACACTAGCGAAAGTATGAAACCTAGGCCTTGTTTACCATCATTGCAATACCATTTACGCCCGCTTTTATCACTTGCTAACTTGTTATTTTTATAATTTCAGATTACAAATACCTTTATCTACTATCCATATACCACTTGTATCACCATCTCTTCGCCGAACTAGTGCACCTATACAATTTACCATTGTATTGGGTGTGTTGGGGACACAAGAGACTCTTTGTTATTTGGTTGCAGGGTTGCTTGAGAGAGACCATCTTCATCCTACGCCTCCTACGGATTGATAAACCTTAGGTCATCCACTTGAGGGAAATTTTCTACTGTCCTACAAACCTCTGCACTTGGAGGCCCAACAACGTCTACAAGAAGAAGGTTGTGTAGTAGACATCAAGCTCTTTTCTGGCGCCGCTGCCGAGGAGGTTAGCGCTTGAAGGTATATCTTTAGATCTTGCAATCGAGTCTTTTAGTTTCTTGTTTTTATCACTAGTTTAGTTTATAAAAGAAAACTATAAAAAATGGAATTGAGTTTGTCTCATACGCTTCATCTTTTTAATATCTTTCGTGAGTATGATGGAAAGGATAATTATGCTCAAATGCTAGAAGAAGAAATCTATAAAATGTTTGGCACTAAATTTTTGAATGATGAGCATGATTGCAATGTTGTTAGTATGAATTATTTGAATATCCATAATACTAATGATGATTGCACTAGTTATGATGAAAATGCCTCCTATAAACATGTCAATTTTTATGGAGTAGACTGGGTTTGTAAGTACACACCAAATAGGGAAGATAGATATTGCAAGAGGCATAAGTACTTAGAAACCAAATTGTTGCAAGAAGAGCTAGATGAATGTGCTGAAAGATTCAATATTTTTCGTGCTCCTTGTGAACTTCGCAATGAACATGGTCATTTAAAGCTCCAATGCTATATGTTTCATGATCAAGTCGTGTCCAAATATTGTGATAATTTGATTACCCTTGAGCATCATAAAGAGCTTAGCCTTATTTTGGGTTACGAAGAAATGAAACGTATAACTGAGGATATTCCAAATTTTGCCCTTGATAAAGTTCTTCGTTTTGATCTAGAGAATATTTATATGTATTGTGCGGTGAATTGCATTGAAAATCCTTATATTGCCATTTACATAAAGAAAAGAAAACAAATAGAAGATGAAGAGAATACTAACGAAAGGGAAGAGACTTCCCAATATCCTCCTATTATTTCTTATGATGAATCAGGTAACGAGGAGGAGCCTCCTATTCAACCAATCTCATTAATAAGGAGCTCCAAAAAGAGAATTGAACCCGCGCATGATGTGGTGAAGAAGAAGAAAAGAAAAAGGAAGAGAGGTAAAAAGATATCTCTCCCAAATAATGCTGCTCCTATTACTATTGTGCCTCATGAAAATATAATTGTGGAATATAATGATACTTCTTATGATCTTGAAAATCTTTTTGGCACTTGCTTGGAAGAATATAATAATTGCTATACTATTGGTGCTATCCATGCTATTAATGATGAGAGTGATTATGCTTATGATACGAAAAGGCCCAAGCTTGGGGAAGCTATTTTTGATGAGGATGACATGTTTGAGAATATATTTGCTGCAATTAATGTTTGTCCCAAGCTTGGGGATGCTACGCTTAATGAAGATTATATTTTTAGTCTACCAAATTTTGATATGCAAACTCATAATGATAATAACATGCCTCCTAGTTATGATAATTATTGTGATGATACATATGCTATAAAAAGTAGTGAGGATTATATTTATAAAACTTGTCATGATTATGGTTACCCCTTTTCTGAACATTACTCTTTTAATGTGGAAACAATTTATAATATTCAAGTCTCTTATGATACTCCCACTATTATTCATGAGAAGAATTTTGCTTATGTGGAGAGTAGTAAATTTTCTATGCTTGTAGATCATGAAAATAATGATTTAGGTGCTGGTTATATTGTTGAATTCATTCATTATGCTACTGAAAATTATTATGAGGGAGGAACATATGATTGTAGGAATTGCAATAATATCAAGTTTCCTCTCTATGTGCTTAAAATCTTGAAGTTATGCTTGCTTTACCTTCCTATGTTAGTTGATTATTGTTCCCATAAGTTGTTTGCTCACAAAATCCCTATGCATAGAAAGTGGGTTAGACTTAAATGTGCTAGTCATATTCTTCATAATGCTCCCTTTATGTTTCAACTCTTATCTTTTATGTGAGCATCATTGAAATCATCATGCCTAGCTAGGGGCGTTAAACGATAGCGCTTGTTGGGAGGCAACCCAATTTTATTTTATTCCTTGCTTTTTGTTCCTGTTTAGTAATAAATAATTCATCTAGCATCTGTTTAGATGTGGTTTTATGCTCTTAATTAGTGTTTGTGCCAAGAAGAACCTTTGGGAAGACTTTGGGAAAGTCTTGTTGATCATGCTATCAAAAACAGAAACTTTAGCGCTCACGAGAATTGCTGCCATTTTTTATTGGAGAGTGATATTTAGTTAATTATTTTTTCAGATGATTAATAGATAAATCCTAAGGTACAGAAGTTTATTTGAGAATTTTATGAGTTACATAAGTATACGTTTGATCCAGATTACTACAGACTGTTCTGTTTTTGACAGATTCTGTTTTTCATGTGTTGTTTACTTATTTTGATGAATCTATGGCTAGTAAAATAGTTTATAAACCATAGAGAAATTGGAATACATTAGGTTTAACACCAATATAAATAAAGAATGAGTTCATTACAGTACCTTGAAGTAGTGATTTATTTTCTTATACTAACGGAGCTCACGAGTTTTCCACTTTAAGTTTTGTGTTGTGAAGTTTTCAAGTTTTGGGTAAGGATTCAATGGACTATGGAATAAGGAGTGGAAAGAGCCTAATATTGGGGATTCCCAAGGCACCCCAAGGTAATATTCAAGGACAACCAAGAGCCTAAGCTTGGGGATGCCCCGGAAGGCATCCCCTCTTTCGTCCACTTCCATAATTTACTTGGAGCTATATTTTTATTCACCAACATGATATGTGTTTTTCTTGGAGCGTCAATTTATTTTGTTAGGATTTGCTTGATGTTATTTAGAACAATGTTTTGCATATTTTATTTCAATAAAAGTGGCATTGATAGCCTTTACTATGCCTATGTTACAAGTATACATGTTGCTGTTTGAAAACAGAAAGTTTACCGCTGTTGCAATAATTCCCTAGAAAAGTCAGAATGTGATAAAATGTTGAAACCTTTTGCATATTAAGATCTGATAAATTTAGTACAGTGGGAATTTTCTTTCATAATTTTTGGAGCTAGGGAAGTATGGATGTTGCAGCATTCTTTACAGACTATCCTGTTTAGGCAGATTGCTGTTATGTTTGCATTGTTTGCATATGATTGCTTCTTTAATGATTCTATTTGAGGATAGGACTATTAAATATGCACAGTAATTTAGTATGCAATGTTGAATAATAATTTTAGTGATTTTCTACAGTAGAGTATGATAAGGTTTTGGCAATGGTTTATACTAACTTATCTCATGAGTCCTTGTTGAGTTTTGTGTGGATGAAGCTTTTGAGATTTAGGGAGACCGTGATATGAGAGGAATTAAGGAGACACAAAAGCTCAAGCTTGGGGATGCCCAAGGCACCCCAAGATAATATTTCAAGAAGTCTCAAGCATCTAAGCTTGGGGATGCCCCGGTTGGCATCCCACCTTTCTTCTTCAACAACTATTGGTTAGTTTCGGTTGATCCTAAGTTTTTGATGCTTCACATGATGTTTGCTATTCTTAGATGTCATTTTATTTTGCTTTGCTTGCTGTTTCAATAAAATACCAAGATCTGAAATTATTAAATGTTAGAGAGTCTTCACATAGTTGCAAAATTATTAAACTACTCATTGATCTTCACTTATATCTTTCGGAGTAGTTTGTTCTTGTTGTAGTGCTTCACTTATATCTTTTAGAGCATGGTGGTAGTTTTATTTTGAAGAAATAGATGAACTCTCATGATTCACTTATATTCTTTTGAGAGTCTTAAATAGCATGGTAATTTGCTTAAAATCCTAATATGCTAGGTATTCAAGAATAATAAAACTAGATAATTCCCCCGCGCGTTGCTGCGGGATTTTCTTGAAATTATTTTTGCTGAAATTCGTTTGAGGAAAATATAAGTAATGAATTTATTTGACTTGATTATTTGATGGATTCACCAACAAAAAGGATTATTTCATAGATGCATAACAGTTTCATAAGATAAATTTCATAATATGTGGCTAAATTTCCTTGGAGTTGTCATCGTTGGTGCCTTCTTCCGTGTAAACAAAATGTACATGTGGGACTCCTTTCTTGATGTACTCAATGATGTATTTGCCAGCCTTGAATGAATGATTCTTTGTCGCGTCGTCTTGAAAAGAGGTGCTGAATGTTGGTAGTTTCGTGGCATTCTTCATGTCTGTAATAGCCTCTTTGTACCTTTTGTGTGCTTCTCTTGTTGGATGTGTTGCTGAAGGTGGCAGAACTTTTCTTGATGCATCAGATAGCATGCTGTAGAAAAATAGGTATGAATATCGTTAATTGCATAGCAGGAACTTAGAAAACAACTATGTATGTAAGAGTCGTACCTGTTAGCTTCCTGCTGTTTGTCCATGTACTTGCAAAAGCCAATATTTAGTTATAGGAATACAATGGACAAAGGTATGGTTGTTCTTATATATAGATGTGTAGCAGTCATAAAAATATGTAACCTAAAGATATTGTTTTAAAAATAGTTAATACTCAACAAATATAACAGTGAATATATAGAAAGTAATAGATGGTATTTATATTGGGGTTTTAATTACCAGGTTAATGTACATGTGACCGAAATATATTGTTTTTAAAATAGTTAATACACAACAAATATAACAGTGAATATATATAGACAATATTTATATTGGGGTCTTAATTAGCAGGTTAATGTACTCATTAATATTGCCCATGCATGTAAGATTTGGGCATGGTGATTGTTTGGTTGGATTCCTAGCGAAGAAAATAATTGGTTGGAATGGCCGTCGACAGTATTAGTGTGGCCCGGTTGAATCAAAACTAAACAAAATAAACTATTGTTCTAAGCGTTCCATGTCATGTGATTGGTCATGGTTTCTAACCATACTGGTATCAATCTGAGCCAGTAGCAGCAACAAAGGGTTGGTATATGAAATATAAAACTCAATCAGTGAAGGCTAGACTGGGCAGCATTTTCTACAGTTTATGAGTTTGAAGAGATGCATACTCTTTAGCAGGAAAAACAGAGATGATATTATAATAGAGATCCTGATGTTAACATTCAAAATGTAGTACAAACCCAGTTTGGTATTCATAGATTTATGACTAAAAGTACCCTCGTACTCATACACGTTGAGAAATGGGTATTCTGGTGGTTCAAGAGGGGAAAGGAGAAAAACAAAGAGAAACTCAGTGCATTCAAGCAATATCCAGTAATGAAGATCCTTCCTGTGTGATTGTCTCCTGCACATGTTAACAGCTGCCATAAATAGCAAGACCCTTCCTGTTTGTTTGTCTCGTCCACATGTTAACATCTGTAATTAAGAGTAGTATAAGATTTCAGTTTAGGTGTGTTTCATGAATGGCAAATCTATAAGCACTCAAGGACAGAGCAGCAAGCAAGGACATGATGTGTGAAACAAAAGGTTCTGGTTTGTAATGGAAGCTCAGCAAAATGGGTATGAAATGAAGAAATATTTTTTTGCTAGTCGTAGGTATAGGACAGTGGAAGTTCCAATGCGTGTATTGCGAAGCATAGCATTGTTAAAATTGGAAGTAAAAAATAGGATGATACAAAGGTTGGAATTAAAAGTTTAAGTACCTAATTGGTCTGCATGTTTGGTTTACTCCTGCTGTCCATCACTGGTTGTTGGATATTTATTGTCTACTTTGCTGCATAAAGAGAACATCTGTCATTGTAATTATTTGAAGGGGGGGAATTGTATTTGTGAGAATTATTTTATATAGATTGTGGGAAGTAATACATACTCTTTCTTGCATTCTTTGGAAGGACCATGTTCATGTTCCTCTGATCTGCACTCAGATAAGATAGTTCTCTCAAGTGGTAAGCGAATCGATCAATAAAAAGAGAGCATGTATAAACCTTGTGCATCATAGGCATGTGAGTATTGTCATACCTGATAGATTTGTTAGCATCATCCTCTGTAAAGTCTATTCTTCTTTTTGCTCCAGATCTATTAGAAGGAAGATTAATCAGTACGAAGGATTACATATAGGAAGCATAAATTTGATGTGAGGGTGTTAAATAAGTATGCATGTTTATGAAGCTTACTTGGATTCATTTTCTTTTATCTTGGTATGTGTTTGATTACCAATTGGAGGTGTATTCTCAGAGGAGGCCTCGGTGTTTTGTCCAATTGGACTAAAAATAATAGGACAAAATTGATTAGAAAATATGGATGTACTACTCTGTGAATACATTGATCATAATAAATTTGATAAATGGTTGGTAACCTTTGAGCACTTATGTTGGATGAAGTTGGAGGGGGCAGTAGGTTTGTCTGTTGGGCTGTCTGAAAAGTTTGTCGTTTCAAGTAAAACAGTGTGATATAGTAATAGTAATAATCAAATAATAGTAAAAAGTTGCTAACCTTTGCTGGTGGTAATAGAGGTACTGAATTATTATTGTCGACAGAGAAACTTTTCTTTAGGACATATTTTATAGGGTACTTGGCAGCCAAATCAGTATTCATTCCTATGTAGAATAACCTTTCTTTACCAATGGCATTATCTAGGGCATTTGCATGATCGGTAGCATCGATCTTCATGTTCATAGAAACTTGGTCAGCACGATGTTGCACTAAGTCTTCAGCTACTCTAGAGAAAGCAACTGCATCCAAACTTCCCGAGGCATCTGTTAGTGAAGGGGAAGTTTGTACCTGAAGCATGGTACATCCGTACAACTCTTAGTCACATGAACATTTGGAAAACTATTCTTAGATGAGAGTTAGGTATGTATCGTACGATGGGCATGGAATTGCTATTTGGCAGGCACATGTCTGGGTATCTGACATGTTGTTGTATCCTTTTCCACAATGCTTGCATGCTTTGTAGTACCATTTGACTGATTGTATAATGGATGTCACTCTTGCAATAGTACTGAAGGTTGCTCCTCCCTTGTTAAACAAAAGTGTTGAGCATCAATCATATATTTCTAGTCAATAAAAGAGAGTTAAAAAAGAAAGTATCTTGAAATTATTGACCTGGAAAGCTGAAGTTGGCAGGGTGGATATTTGTTCTATGTTGTATAATTTTCCTGCTGCTTCCAGTGGAGACACATGTGTAACCCGAGGAAGATTCTTTTCTAGTGTTGGACATTTCCACTGGTAGCTGCAAATGATGTTTCATATCAAGTATTATTCTGTTGTAGCAGTGAACAAAATTTGTGAAGGCAAATAGCAAGTGAGAGAGAGAGAGAAAAAAAGAGAACACTATTTGAGAAGAATTCATGGTATTTCTTGGTAGCCGTGCAACCATAGAGATTCAGCAAGTGTACTGTGAACTTGTGTTTCGACACAATACAGGGCATGAGGATCTACCCGTATATTAGCTTGTAGGTTTCCTATTTGTGAAAGCAAAGAGAGAGAGAGAGGGGGGGGGTGAGAGAGAGAGAGGAACCTGGTGCGGTATGTTTGAACCTCAGGTATATCGAGATCAAGATATACTTTTGTTGCCGAACTTGAACATCCTTGTGTCATACCTACAAGGTATATCAAGGTTAAGATATACTTGATTATATGTTTTTTAAACAAATCATTTTTGTTTTGTTTTGTTTTATGTATGTTTTTTGATAAATCACCTGTAAACCTTTGTAGAGTTGCTGTTATACCAGAAAATATGGCTATTACAATTCCATGTTGAGATTTTTTTAGCACGGCTTCTTCATCAAATGATTCTCCATGTTTGCCCCATAAAACCAATTCTTGTGTCTGTTCACTGCAAAAGCAATGTATACTTGTTCAATTAGAGGAGAAAGGGTGATTAAGGATTAATTTAAATGGCAGCAATATCATGAAAAGCATACTCTAGATTGCGAATTTTGATCTTCCGAAGTTTGTGCTGAGATGTTCTGCTAGCATAGTCGAATGGACCAACATCACTGATTACTCCTATTATATCTAAAGGTCGCAAGTATGTAAGAAAAGGTAATCAGCATAAAGTATATTTGTCAAGACATAATTAAGTCAACCACACATTACCTAGGAGTGGCTTGGAATCAGTTGCTTTTGCTGGCAGTTGATCAAATGGACAAAAGTTGAAAGCAATTGCTGGTATATTTGCTCCCCTTGAATGTAGTGGATGCACCTTTGTGTCCTGTTTGAACTGAAGGATGTATTTCTGATGGTGGTAGACATATGATTTCCTTCCGGTTTCAATGGCTGCAATATTGGAAATAATGTAGGCAGATCCTTCAGATAGCAGGCTGCGGAATTGTTTTTCAAATCTTTTGGGCACACTGATATGTGACATGTTTCCCTGCAATCAGTTGAAATAATGAAATGGGTTATGCAAAGTCAGCACCATTTTGAATTAATTTGTGAATGTGCAAATTGAAATAGATTAGTATGAAATGGGACGTACATCTTCATCTAAGAGAATACCATCAATGCTGATCAAAGCATCTCCATTTTTGTTATTCATGTTTATAGCATCCCAAAGCCTTATTAGGCGTGCAAAGACCCTACAGGTTTGCTGTCCTACAGTGATGTCTTTAAGTTTTGTAGTTGACTCCATAGCTGAGATATATCTAAATCAATAAGAAAAAGATCATTAGGGAAAAAATTAATAGGAATGAGCATCATGTTTTGAACATATATGTGAAATGCGGTGCATAACATAAAATTCAAGTGGATGAAATACCTTACATTTTAGCTTCTGCGCCTATTAATTTGACTAAAAACTTCTGCATACACTACATTATGCGTGCAGTGCTCATAAGAAACAGGGCTATTTTCAATCAGAACCTGCAAACCATCTGGTGATGTAACCCTTGAAAATGCTACATATAATTGGCCATGGGAGAAGACAGGAGATGGTAAGTAGACACCAACTCGGTTTAGTGTTTGCCCTTGACTTTTGTTTATTGTCATAGCGTATGAGAGGCGAATAGGAAACTGGCGACGCCTCAATTTGAAAGGCCACTTAGATTGAGCTGACGTAGTGACAATCCGAGGAATATATACCTTTGAACCTATAGCTTTTCCTGTTATGATTTGTCCTTCTATGACACGGCCAGTTAGTTGTGTAACAATGAGTCTAGTACCATTACATAGTCCCCTTGATGGATCAAGATTACGCAGAAGCATGATAGGTACACCAATTTTCAAATGTAATGCATGGTCTGGAAGTCCCGGTATTTCAATTTTGTTTAGGAACTCTGTTGGATATAATGCTTCTAGAGTAGATTGATTAGGACAACTATCATCAATTGAATCTGCACTATAATATGCCATTTCACTCGTTGTTAGCTGAGCGATCATTTTGTCATTTATTTTAGAAACAACATCATTGGTAGGTGCAAGAATAGCACGCTCACACAAATATGATGTGTTGTTAGCTGATTGACAACCTGAGTTGTACACAAACGATATCAATCCATCTATATTCCTAGAATCTGGGTTCAAAAGGAGATATTGGGGGATATCTATAAATGTGTTGTTGGGTTCATTTGGAACAGGAACAGAAGGTTCAGTGCCATTTCCAACACGTAAAAGCCAGTCAGCAAAATTCCGCAATGCTTCTCTGCTGGAGATGGATAGATTTGTTGAGGTCAGCCTCATATTCTGATTCAGTTGTAGAAGTGTGCACTGATTCCACAAATAGGAGTTTACAATGCAAGCTTTCAAAATTTGATGCTTTGTTGCATTTTTTATTACTGGGAGTGTTTGTCGAAAATCCCCACCAAGAACTACTGTTATACCTCCAATTTCGGCATTGGGCCTCCTATCTGATAATATATCCCTGAGGGTGCGGTCAAGTGCTTCAAAACAATACTTGTGATTGACTGGTGCTTCATCCCAAACAATAAGTGATGTGTTCTGAATAAGTTCTGCCAAGTGCGTATTTTTCTTTATACTGCACATTGAATTGTCAGAAATTTCCAAAGGAATTTTAAAACGGGAATGTGGTGTTCGACCTCCTGGGAGCAATAGGGAAGCAATTCCTGATGATGCTACTGCCAATGCAATTTTCCCTTGGCTCCGCAAAGAATAAAGTAAAGTAGTCCATAGAAAAGTCTTTCCAGTTCCACCATACCCATAAACAAAGAATGTTCAACCTTCATTATTCATGGCGGAATTATAGATAGCCTCAAAAACATCCTTCTGGTTGTTGTTTACCTTCGGAATATTGTCGTTCAAAGTGGACGACATTTCTGGAATATTATAGCTAAGCTCATCTAGCAAAAGCCTATTTTCAGCAGAAGCATTTCCTATATCATCTGGTAGTGGCAAATTAAAATGAGATAAGCAATATCCAGAATCCCTTAGCAATTTTTCAAGTTCAATGAGAAGAGAGGATGTCACATATGAATGAAGTGATGAATTGTTGGACTGAGAAGGATCACGATTCAGCCGATGTGCCATATCTTCAGACATTATTGATGCATGTTCTTCGAAAAGTTTGATAGGATTTGTGACATTGCAAAAAAGCAATAGGGTAACAAAAAGTTGACGTAATTGGAATGGTAATGCCCAGTTTGCTGCATCTTTTAATGCATTTGACCACTCTTGGTCATCACCTAGGAGACCTAAAGCTTCACATGCTGCCCGGAATGTAGGATATTCTTGGCCTAATATAGTCCGGATATCTGCGAAGGAGGTTGGACCTTTACGAACGTTGAGCAACATTCGCAAATAGAAAGTATCTCCCTGTGTGGGGTTGACATGTGCAATGCGGCCAATTTTCTTTTGGGGACCTCGACGATGATCCCAGTATTTGCCTTGTTGGTGCCATGTCCAATATTCTGGAAATTCCATGTAGGTGTATTGGCGAGCTGCAGGGTTTTGTACGTTAGCATCTAACCATGCAGTCAGTTTAGTGGTTACATTTTTGGGGTCTTCAATTACTTCTTCCAAATTATCATCTTCATAATAAATCACATTGTTCTCAAGAGGAAGATGAACAGGGAGCCTTTCTACTGAAGGGTCTGTATGATGAATATCATATTGCTGCAATCGCCAGGCAGCATCATTTGGTGTGACACAACGACACTCTAAGTAGTTATCAATTTCATTTACAGTTTCACTTGATGAAGCTGATGTTGAAGACGTGGTGTGGAGGCCAATTCTAGCACAATCAAATCCTTTTGTAACATACTTGAAAAGATATTTGTGCATTCCATCATGATTAACCTTCTCTACATTTATGTGGGCTTGATACTTAACCACCAGGTCAACATTGTGAGGAACAATGTATCTATTGTCAATGTCAACATTATTTTTTCTAACAGTAATTCCATTGTTTGGTCGGGCATATTCTGTGAAACCATTCTCCCGTACAGTGGTTTGCTCACAGAACTCCTTTGGGTAATATTTTGTGCACTTTCCTTCTAACATACATGGGGATGACTGGTTTAGGTTGCCGCAAGGTCCATGCACCATAAAAGAAGATACAGCCTCATATCCTATTGGATCTTTGATAGGATCTGGCAACTGAGCAGAAATATATGAATCTATCTTCTGTGCATCCAAAGGGGCTTCTTTGGCCAACCATATAATAATATGCACATGTGGAAGGCCACGTTTCTGAAATTCAACTGTGTAGATAACTACAGGAATTTAAAATATGTTAAATAATTGACAGAATAGTATGTTGTGTGAAGGGAATATAAGTTTTAGGGAACTCTTATTACCTGCATTTATTGGTCCAAAGAATTCTTTCTTTTTAATATCATCCATTAGGATATTAAGTTTCATTTTGAATACCCGGTTGACAATATCTGGACGGTCAGATGGTTCTTGTCCAGGAATGGATGATAAAGCCTCTGTAATCTCGGGCCAGGCAGCATTTGATGTGAAGGTGACAAATAGATCTGGGCAGCCATATTTTCTACAGATAGTGATAGAGTCTTGGTAGTTCTGGTATAAGTAGCAAGGGCCTCCAGTAAATGACGAAGGTAGTATTATCCTTTGGCCAACAGCAGAACCGGTTGTAATACCTCTTGACACGGAATTTGCCAAACAACTGAATGGTGATGATCTATACTTACGCTGAAAGCTAGGCTTCCGGAAGAATCCAATGCGGAATGTTTCAACACAGCAGTAGCCATCCACAAGTAAGCTTGTGTTAATCTTTTGCATCGTAATGGAGTGTTGAAGTCATTTGGTCTATCATGTAACCTATATGCATAATATTCTAGCATTGTGACTTTCTGACGTCCAGTAGTTGTGTGTGATGCTGAACGGTACATAAGTTCATCATGATAGCCATCCTCGCCATATGGAAATAAAGAGGATACTGCATGGACATAAATCTGCAGTGTCTTTCATCTATGCGTTGCAACTGTGATGAATGATTTTCAATTATAATGTCTCGGCCTACTTGAGATGACCCTATATCACCAATGACCAATCCAACAACCTCGGACGCTACTGGAGCACTATATATATCGCCATGGGCGTCAGGTTTTCATATATTCTGACTGATAAATGGTCAGAATCATTCCCATTTAATCTTTGACTTGCCATCCTAAACAGCTTGACAATGGGATTATGCGTGTTCAACATTTGTATGAGGGACTGGACAATGCCTTCATTAGCTTGGAATGAATTGCGTGTAGATGAAGTAGTGTGTGTAGATGTAGCAGTGCGTGAAGATGAAGCAACATTTATTCCGCTTGATACCTCACGCTCTGTATCAACCATGTATAACTGAGCATATTCTGGCCTGTTGCCAGGTTCTGGTCTCAAAGAACCCACACGGTGGCAGACTTGGCCACTAATCTTGAACACGTAGGGGCCCAGGCCGTCATTTATGGACTCATTAATTTTAGCTCCCATTGAAGTCATTGCAAACATGGTATTGTACTGACGAATATGATGAAAGAAGTGGTTTGACAGTGAAGGATTCTGTGAAGTCAGTAAATCCAATAGGGGTTGAGGGGGAGGCTTATATGGTTGCAGGTAAACTTTTCCTCCTTTGCAACATAAATTATATGTTGGATTTGAAGTATGTCTTTCTCTACGTAGACACTCTTCATACCAAAACAGACCGGCACAACGTCTGCAAGAAAACTGGGGGCCTCCAAGTGTTAAGGGTTCAAAGATACTTCCTGAAAGGTAAACCGGAAAGAGAGGGATTTTTACAAACGTAAATGTTTTCTAAACCCATAGACATTAACAGGGATACACGCAGAAGCTTACAGTTATGGGCAAATATCATATTCTGCGTTTGCGATGTCGATGCAGACGATTGTTCATTTGCAAGTTGGTCTGATAAATGTTGCTCTCGAGATGCTATTGCTTGATTGATGCCAAGAAGTAGATGATGGAATGAAAGTCAGGATATATTGTGCAGAAGAAAACTTTGAAAGAACATATGTGCCTAACAAACCTCTGTTCCTGTTTCTAGCCATACGTGTGCGACGGTTATCGGCAGCAACATATGGGCTTGCTCGAGGAGAAGGATCGGGTACTGACGTACGACGTGGCCGTCCACGTCCAGCAACATCTGGGCTTGCTCGAGGAGAAGGACCGGGTACTGACGTACGACGTGGCCGTCCACGTCTACGTGAAACTTCTCGTGGATGACCAACCCCATGCCCAGTTGGATAACGCGAAGAACTTTCTGCGTTTTCCATGTCAGGAGGCCTAATAACCCCAAGGGAGTGCAATTGGATGAAGGGGCCAAGAATGTAAACGCCGAGAGACAACTATCTAACACAGGGTGCACAAATGCAACGTGTATGTGTTCAATTGTTTCGTATAGAGAATCAGAGTGCACTGTTATATACTGAATTTAGCAAAATAATATTGAGATTGATATTGAGCAAACAAAATTACAGAAAATAATATTGAGATTGATATTGATCAAACAAAATTACAGAAGTAGCAACGGAGGAGAATTTGGGAATATTACGTACCAGTAGGAGGCAAAAACCAAATGCGCCTGTGTTTGCAGTGAGGGAAACCCAACGAAGATGACTACTTGGGCATCATTGAGCATGCAGTACCTGAGAAGGTGCAAATTTGTGATGCAATCAACAATATGTCATACATAGAGAACATGGAGGAAATGGCAGGGAGTTGCTGACCGGAGGTGGTATGACTGGCGTGGTAGAGACCCGATGGGAAGGAAATGAGGTGAGGCCAGGCAGACTTTAAAGAGCAATCCATCAGTTTCTTCTCGGGGAGGGGAAGTGGAGCGGCTGGAACATTATTATTAGGAGAGGGAGCGTCGTACATCAATTGGTGAACTGGCTGTTCGCTATCCATTGTGACCAGGGAAAATACACAGGGTGGGCCGATGGAAGCAATGGGCTGCAGAGAGGATGTAGCAGTATTCAGTAGGCTGTGTAAGGTTGCTATGCCCCTTTTCATAAGAATATATATAGGATTATAAGAAAAGAGAAAAATTATTGTGATGAACAGAGTACAGTACCTTGTGACGAACAGAGTACAGTAGCTTCAATTCGACAAATAGCATCGTGGCCGTAGTCGGGAGCTCGATGTCGTTGCCAGCAAAGGGGGGAGGTGCTTGCTGATGCTGGCGCCAAGTTGGGATGAGCAGCACCAAGTCCATGGCTGAGCAGCCCGACATCGATCCCCAACGACGACACCACCGGCCGCTGCTCCGTTGCGAAGTAGCCGTGGCAGGAACAACAAATATGGAGGAGGTTGAAGGGGAGAGGAGGAAGGAGGTGGCCGCCGAAGGGGAGAGGAGGAAGGAAGGTGGCTGCCGCGGAAGGTGCTGTGCGGCGGGAGTTAGTGGCGGCTTCAGAGCGAGGCATGGCGGAGAGGAAGGTAGCGGCGAGGGAATGGGGCCGCGAGGCAGGGTGTCGTGCGCGAGGGAATGGGGCGGCGAGGCAGGGTGCCTTGCGCATGGGGGAGCCGCGCCGGCCCACCGGGATCCCTTGCTGGCGGCGCGCCGGGGTGGACAGGGGGGAAAGCGGCGGAGACAGGGGAAAGTGGGGGAGAGATCGATGGAGGAAAGCTGGCGCGTTCTCGCAGGGAAAAAAAGGAAGTGGAGTCCGATGGGCTGGGCTGGATTACACGTAGTCGTGAGCTTCTCTGGCTGGGCCTACGAACAATAACTGAAGCCGAGGTGTCCAGTAACTGAAGCCAACGTGTTTGTTTTTTGAATGATGGGTCCCGCTTGTAAGCCTCTAAGTAAATGATGATGTGGAAGTGCTGCTGATGTGGATAGCCTGCATGTCAAGAGAAATAGGTTAGTGGGGATGAACTATTTAGGTATTATAGATTCTCTTATGAGTGTGTTGAATACTATGAGAAGTTTGATACTTGATAATTGTTTTGAGATATGGAGTTGGTGATATTAGAGTCATGCTAGTTGAGTAGTTGTGAATCTATAATACCTAAATAGTTGATCCCCACTATCTTATTTCTCTTGACATGCAAGCTATCCACATCACCAATCAACATGCAGCCACTCATCTCACTCCACCTCATTAGTCTAGCCACATCATCTTATTTTTGTGATGATTTAATTTCTCTTCTGTCCGCTTCACGTTTTTTAATAAATTAGAGGCAACCTCAGTGAGTCACGTTCCCGAGCCGCATACTACTGCATTGTCTCGCATGCCCATATGATTTGCGATCTTGCGACGACTCATATGTTCTGGAACTAACGCAAGCATCCGAAGAGACATGACTGATCGCCTCTCCAAATCATGGCAAGTGCCTCAACATCGCATCCTCATCCCCTTTCAAATCTTGCTCGATGCAGAAGGGATAGGAGGAGGATATAGAAGGAGTGGCCGCGGGCAGGGGATGGGAGGATCGCATCTCCCCAACGTGTTGTCGCTGAAGTCGCCCATCTGCGTAGCGCGACATCTGGAAACAACAGCCGCTTGTGTGCTCCCCGTCCGGCCTCTGAGTACCGCCGGCCACCGGGCGCGTCCCCATGGCTGGGACGGGGGACCAACTCGATTCCATCGACATGTGGGGAGTTCTGATGAAACGAGATTTGCAATGTTGTTGATTGCCGTCCAACTACAATCTCCTATCGAGTCCAATCTCCCATTTGCAAAGGTAAAGTTCAATCTTATTCGTCATCCCTTAACACACCATGCTCCGACCCCAAGTTCCTATATCCCAAGCCTTAAAAATCATCTCAGCATATATGCGTGCTACAGCCAGCAATCCCAATCTATAAGGCTAATCAAGCCCAAAATAGAGGTGTCTCCACATGAATTTTTAGCAGATCGAACTGCCGGCGTACTTGATGACGCCACCCGAGGCACTGTAGCGGACTGGTGACACTGCCATTTGAGTTCCCCGCACTTCAATGTCAGGCAAGTCATCCCAAACATTAGCTCACATGCTTTCTTCTTGGATCTACTATGCGTCTGACGTCTTTCTTAACTGAATTTGTTTGACGTATATGAGCCAAAATATGAGGTTTCTCTTAGCATAAACAGAGGTGATGTAAAGTCTTCTACCTTTTGTAAGCATCAGGATGCACATGTTTTTATGTTCGAATGTCGTTTCTTATTTAGGGAATTTCTTCTTCCTCATCCCCCTTTTTCAGTTCCCATTTGGACATTTTCCACCCGATGTTGCATTGCAGTTTCATGTTGGGATGGAAGGCTAACTCTCGGTCCTCTGATCTGATAGATGAGAATACGTAAGTTAAGTCTTTATGGTGCATGGCATTTGTAGTTCTTTTTAATTTCAATTGAAAAAATATTTACAGCTATTTTAATGTACATTCAGTATAATTTACAGAGTTCTTTATATTACAGCTGATGCCACAGACGTAATATTGATGGCTATCTAATTTCTATGGCCTCTTACAACCCACTGGAGGTAAACTCATATTCCACCATTTTGTTAGCAAGATTGCATTATTTTTTCATGGATCGCAGTATTGTGCATTGCTAAACAGAACACATTACCTTGGCAAAATTTCATTCAACCAAATCGCATTAAAATATATAGCAACATATTCCCGCAGCAACGCGCGGGGTATCGTCTAGTTTGATAAATACTTGTGTTGAAGTTTGTGATTCCCGTAGCATGCACGTATGGTGAACCACTATGTGACGAAGTCGGAGCATGATTTATTAATTGATTGTCTTCCTTATGAGTGGTGGTCGGGGATGAGCGATGGTCTTTTCCTACCAATCTATCCCCCTAGGAGCATGCGCGTAGTACTTTGTTTCGATAACTAATAGATTTCTGCAATAAGTATGTGAGTTCTTTATGACTAATGTTGAGTCCATGGATTATACGCACTCTCACCGTTCCACCATTGCTATCCTCTCTAGTACCGCGCAACTTTCGCCGGTACCATAAACCCACCATATACCTTCCTCAAAACAGCCACCATACCTACCTATTATGGCATTTCCATAACCATTCCGAGATATATTGCCATGCAACTTTCCACCATTCCGTTCATCATGACACATTCATCATTGTCATATTGCTTAGCATGATCATGTAGTTGACATAGTATTTGTGGCAAAGCCACTGTTCATAATTCTTTCATACTTGTCACTCATGCATCATTGCACATCCCGGTACACCGCCGGAGGCATTCATATAGAGTCATATCTTGTTCTAAGTATCGAGTTGCAATTCTTGAGTTGTAAGTAAATAAAAGTATGATGATCATCATTCAATAGAGCATTGTCCCAAAAAAAGAGAGAAAGGCCATAAAAAAAGAGAAAGGCCAAATAAAAAATAAAAATAATAATATAAAAGGGACAATGCTACTATCCTTTTACCACACTTGTGCTTCAAAGTAGCACCATGATCTTCATGATAGAGTCTCCTATGTTGTCACTTTCATATACTAGTGGGAATCTTTCATTATAGAACTTGGCTTGTATATTCCAATGAGGGGCTTCCTCGAAATGCCTTAGGTCTTCGTGAGCAAGCGAGTTGGATGCACACCCACTAGTTTCTTTTATTGAGCTTTCATACATTTATAGCTCTAGTGCATTCGTTGCATGGCAATCCCTACTCACTCACATTGATATCTATTGATGGGAATCTCCATAGCCCGTTGATACGCCTAGTCGATGTGAGACTATCTTCTCCCTTTTTTCCTCTCCACAACCACCATTCTATTCCACCTATAGTGCTATGTCCATGGCTCACGCTCATGTATTGCGTGAAGATTCAAAAAGTTTGAGAACATCAAAAGTATGAAACAATTGCTCGGATTGTCATCGGGGTTGTGCATGATTTAAATATCTTGTGTGGTGAAGATGGAGCATAGCTAGACTATATGATTTTGTAGGGATAGCTCTCTTTGGCCATGTTATTTTGAGAAGACATGATTTCTTTGTTAATATGCTTGAAGTATTATTATTTTTATGTCAATATGAACTTTTGTCTTGAATCTTTCGGATCTGAATATTCATATCACAAGTAAGAAGAATTACATTGAAATTATGCCAACTAGCATTCCACATCAAAAATTATCTTTTTATCATTTACCTACTCGAGGACGAGCAGGAATTAAGCTTGGGGATGCTTGATACGTCTCCAACGTGTCTATAATTTTTGATTGCTCCATGCTATATTATCTACTGTTTTGGGCAATATTGGGCTTTATATCCACTTTTATATTATTTTTGGGACTAACCTATTAACCAGAGGCCCAGCCTAGATTTGCTGTTTTATGCCTATTTCAGTGTTTTAGAGAAAAGGAATATCAGACGGAGTCGAAACAGAACGAAATCAACTGGAGAAGTTATTTTTGGAAGGAAACACACCTGATGGACTTGGACCCCACGTCAGGGGAGACACGAGGTGCTCACGAGGGTGGGGGCGCCCCCCCCTAGGGCGCGCCCCCTGTCTCGTGGGGCCCCCGTGGCTCCTCCGACGTCCTCCCTGCACCCATATATATCCACGTACCCTAAAACTTCCATAACGCAACATAGATAGGGAGTTCCGCCGCCAGAAGCCTCCGTAGCCACCGAAAACCAATCTAGACCCGTTCCGGCACCCTGCAAGAGGGGGCAACCCTCACCGGTGGCCATCTTCAATATCCTGACGCTCTCCATGATGAGGAGGGAGTAGTTCTCCCTCGGGGCTGAGGTTATGTACCAGTAGCTATGTGTTTGATCTCTCTCTCTCTCTCTCGTGTTCTTGAGATGTTATGATCTTGATGTATCACGAGCTTTGCTATTATATTTGGATCCTATGATGTTTCTTCCCCCCTCTTCTCTCTTGTAATGAATCGAGTTTCCCCTTTGAAGTAATCTTATCGGATTGAGTCTTTAAAGACTTGAGAACACTTGATGTATGTCTTGCCGTGGATATCTGTGGTGACAATGGGATACCACGTGCCACTTGATGTATGTTAAGGTGACCAACTTGCGGGTTTCGTGACATTGGGAACCTATGCATAGGGGTTGGCACACGTTTTCGTCGTGATTCTCTGGTAGAAACTTTGGGGCACTCTCGAGGTCCTTTGTGTTGGTTGAATAGATGAATCTGAGATTGTGTGATGCATATCGTATAATCATGCCCATGGATACTTGAGGTGACAATGGAGTATCTAGGTGACATTAGGGTTTTGGTTGATTTGTGTCTTAAGGTGTTATTCTAGTACGAACTCTAGGGTTGTTTGTGACACTTATAGGAATAGCCCACCGGATTGATTGGAAAGAATAACTTTGAGGTGGTTTCGTACCCTACCATAATCTCTTTGTTTGTTCTCCGCTATTAGTGACTTTGGAGTGACTCTTTGTTGCATGTTGAGGGATATTTATGTGATCCAATTATGTTAGTATTGTTGAGGGAACTTACAGTAGCGAAAGTATGAACCCTTGGCCTTGTTTACCATCATTGCAATACCGTTTACGCTCGCTTTTATCACTTGCTACCTTGCTGTTTTTATAATTTCAGATTACAAATACCTTTATCTACTATCCATATACCACTTGTATCACCATCTCTTCACCGAACTAGTGCACCTATACAATTTACCATTGTATTGGGTGTGTTGGGGACACAAGAGACTCTTTGTTATTTGGTTGTAGGGTTGCTTGAGAGAGACCATCTTCATCCTACGCCTCCTACGGATTGATAAACCTTAGGTCATCCACTTCAGGGAAATTTGCTATTGTCCTACAAACCTCTGCACTTGGAGGCCCAACAACGTCTACAAGAAGAAGGTTGTGTAGTAGACATCAAGCTCTTTTCTGGCGCCATTGTCGGGGAGGTTAGCGCTTGAAGGTATATCTTTAGATCTTGCAATCGAGTCTTTTAGTTTCTTGTTTTTATCACTAGTTTAGTTTATAAAAGAAAACTATAAAAAATGGAATTGAGTTTGTCTCATACGCTTCATCTTTTTAATATCTTTCGTGAGTATGATGGAAAGGATAATTGTGCTCAAATGCTAGAAGAAGAAATCTATAAAATGTTTGGCACTAAATATTTGAATGATGAGCATGATTGCAATGTTGTTAGTACGAATTCTTTGAATATCCATAATACTAATGATGATTGCACTAGTTATGATGAAAATGCCTCCTATAAACATGTCAATTTTTGTGGAGTAGACTGGGTTTGCAAGTACACACCAAATAGGGAAGATAGATATTACAAGAGGCATAAGTACTTAGAAACCAAATTGTTGCAAGAAGAGCTAGATGAATGTGCTGAAAGATTCAATATTTTTTGTGCTCCTTGTGAACTTTGCAATGAACATGGTCATTTAAAGCTCCAATGCTATATGTTTCATGATCAAGTCGTGTCCAAATATTGTGATAATTTGATTACCCTTTAGCATCATAAGAGCTTGGCCTTCTTTTGGGTTATGAAGAAATGAAACGTATAACTGAGGATATTCCAAAATTTGCCCAAAGGGTTTACTAGGGTCAATAATCTAGTTCACATCTTTATGTGATTAGTTCACAACTCCATATGACTAATACCCAAAGGGTTTACTAGAGTCAATAATCTAGTTCACATCGCTATGTGATTAACACCCAAAGAGTGATCATGTTTTGCTTGGGAGAGATGTTTAGTCTACGAGTCTGCAACATTCAGATCCGTATGTATTTCGCCAATTTCTATGTCTACAATGCTCTTCATGGAGCTACTCTAGCTAATTGCTCTCACTTTCAATATGTATCCAGAATGAGACTTAGAGTCATCTAGATTGATGTAAAAAGCTTTCTTCGACGTAACTCTTTACGACGAACTCTTTTATCACCTCCATAACCGAGAAATATTTCCTTAGTCCTCTAAGGATAATTTTGACCGCTGTCCAGTGATCTACTCCTAGATCACTATTGTACTCCCTTGCCAAAATCATGCTAAGGTATACAATAGGACTGGTAAATAGCATAACATACTTTATAGAACCAATGACTGAGGCATAGGGAATGACTTTTCATTCTCTTTCGATTTTCGGCTGTGGTCGGGTTTTGAGTCTTTACTCAACTTCACACCTTGCAACACAGGCAAAACTCCTTTTTTGACTATTCCATTTTGAACTACTTCAAAATCTTGTCAAGGTATGTACTCATTGAAAAAACTTATCAAGCGTCTTGATCTATCTCTATAGATCTTGATGCTCAATGTGTAAGCAGCTTCAGCGAGGTCTTTCTTTGAAAAGCTCCTTTCAAAAACTCCTTTATCCTTTCCATAAAATTCTACATTCTTTCCAATCAATGATATGTCATTCACATATACTTATCAGAAATGCTGTAGTGCTCCCACTCACTTTTTTGTAAATACAGGCTTCACCGCAAGTCTATATAAAACCATATGCTTTGATCACTTTATCAAAGCATATATTCCAATTCCGAGATGCTTGCACCAGTCCATAGATGGATCGCTGGAGCTTGCTCACTTTTGTTAGCACCTTTAGGATCGACAAAAACTTTCTGGTTGCATCATATACAACTCTTCTTTAAGAAATCCATTAAGGAATGCAGTTTTGACATCCATTTGCCAAATTTCATAAAATGTGGCAACTGCTAACATGATTCGGACAGACTTTTAAGCATTGATACGAGTGAGAAAATCTCATCGTAGTCAACACCTTGAACTTGTCAAAAACATTTTGCGACAATTCGAGCTTTGTAGATAGTAACACTACTATCAGTGTCCGTCTTCCTCTTGAAGATCCATTTATTTTCTATGGCTTGCCAATCATTGGGCAAGTCAATCAAAGTCCATACTTTGTTCTTTATACATGGATCCCATCTCGGATTTCATGGCCTTAAGCCATTTCGCAGAATCTGGGCTCATCATCGCTTCCTCATAGTTCGTAGGTTCATCATGGTCTAGTAACATGACTTCCAGAAAGGATTATCGTACCACTCTGGTGCGGACCATACTCTGGTTGTCCTACGAGGTTTGGTAGTAAATTGATCTGAAGTTTCATGATCATCATCATTTAGCTTCCTCACTAATTGGCGTAGAAATCACAAGAACTGATTTCTGTGATGAACTACTTTCCAATTCGGGAGAAGGTACAATTACCTCATCAAGTTCTACATTCCTCCCACTCACTTCTTTCGAGATAAACTTCTTATCTAGAAAGGATCCACTCTTAGCAACGAATGTCTTGCCTTCGGATCTGTGATAGAAGGTGTACCCAACTGTCTCCTTTGGGTATCCTATGAAGACACATTTCTCCGATTTGGGTTTGAGCTTATCAGGATGAATCTTTTTCACATAAGCATCACAACCCCAAACTTTAAGAAACGATAACTTTGGTTTCTTGCCAAACCACAGTTCATATGGCGTCGTCTCACCGGATTTAGATGGTGCCCTATTAACGTGAATGTAGCTGTCTCTAATGCATAACCCCAAAACGATAGTGGTAAATCGGTAAGAGACACCATAGATTGCACTATATCCAATAAAGTACGGTTATGATGTTCGGACACACCATTATGCTGTGGTGTTCCAGGTGGCACGAATTTGTGAAACTATTCCACATTGTTTTAATTGAAGACCAAACTCGTAACTCAAATATTCGTCTCCGCGATCATATTGTAGAAACTTTATTTTCTTGTCACGATGATTTTCCACTTCACTCTGAAATTCTTTGAACTTTTCAAATGTTTCAGACTTATGTTTCATCAAGTAGATATACCCATATCTGCTCAAATCATCTGTGAAGGTCAGAAAATAATGATACCCGCCGCGAGCCTCAATACTCATCGGACCGCATACATCAGTATGTATTATTTCCAAAAAGTCAGTTGCTCGCTCTATTGTTCCGGAGAACGGAGTCTTAGTCATCTTGCCCATGAGGCATGGTTTGCAAGCATCAATTGATTCATAGTCAAGTGATTCCAAAAGCCCATCAGCATGGATTTTCTTCATGCGCTTTACACCAATATGACCTAAACAGCAGTGCCACAAATAAGTTGCACTATCATTATTAACTTTGCATATTTTGGCTTTATATTATGAATATGTGTATCACTACGATTGAGATTCACTAAACCATTCACCATGGGTGTATGACCATTAAAGGTTTCATTCATGTAAACAGAACAACAATTATTCTCTGACTTTAAATGAATAACCTATTGCAATAAACATGATCAAATCATATTCATGCTTAACGCAAACACCAAATAACATTTATTTAGGTTCAACACTAATCTCAAAAGTATAGGGAGTGTGCGATGATGATCCTATCAATCTTGGAGCCACTTCCAACACACATCGTCACTTCACCCTTAACTAGTCTTTGTTCATTCTGCAACTCCCATTTCGAGTTACTAATCTTAGCAACTGAACTAGTATCAAATACCGAGGGGTTGCTATAAACACTAGTAAAGTACACATCAATAACATGTATATCAAATATACCTTTGTTCACTTTGCCATCCTTCTTATCCGCCAAATACTTGGGGCAGTTCTGCTTCCAGTGACCAGTCCCTTTGCAGTAGAAGCACTTAGTCTCAGGCTTAGGTCTAGACTTGGTCTTCTTCACTTTAGCAGCAACTTGCTTGCCGTTCTTCTTGAAGTTCCCCTTCTTCCCTTTGCCCTTTTCTTGAAACTAGTGGTCTTGTCAACCATCAACACTTGATGCTTTTCTTGATTTCTACCTTCGTCGATTTTAGCATCACAAAGAGCTTGGGAATCATTTCCGTTATCCCCTGCATATTATAGTTCATCACGAAGTTCTAGTAACTTGGTGGTAGTGACTAGAGAACTCTGTCAATCACTATCTTATCTGGAAGATTAACTCCCACTTGATTCAAGTGATTGTAGTACTCAGACATTTTGAGCACATGCTCACTAGCTGAGCTATTCTCCTCCATCTTGTAGGCAAAGTACTGCCAGAGGTCTTATACCTCTTAACATGGGCATGAGTATGAAATACCAATTTCAACTCTTGGAACATCTTATATGCTCTGTGGCGTTCAAAACATTTTTGAAGTCCCGGTTCTAAGCCGTAAAGCATGGTGCACTAAACTATCAAGTAGTCATCATACCGAGCTTTGCCAAAAACATTCATAACGTCTGCATCTGCTCCTGCAATAGGTTCGTCACCTAGCGGTGCATCAAGGACATAATTCTTTTGTGCAGCATTGAGGATAATCCTCAGATCACGGAGCTAGTCCGCATCATTGCTACTAACATCTTTCAACTTATTTTTTTCTAGGAACATATCAAAAATAAACGGGGAGCTACATCGTGAGCTATTGATCTACAACATAGTTATGCAAATACTATCAGGACTAAGTTCATGATTAATTAAAGTTCAGTTAATCATATTACTAAGAACTCCCACTTAGATAGACATCCCTCTAGTCATCTAAATGATCACATGATCCAAATCAACTAAACCATGTCCGATCATCACGTGAGATGGAGTAGTTTTCAATGGTGAACATCACTATGTTGATCATATCTACTATATGGTTCACGCTCGACCTTTCGGTCTCCAGTGTTCCGAGGCCATATCTGCATATGCTAGGCTCGTCAAGTTTAACCCGAGTATTCCGCGTGTGCAAAACTGGCTTGCACCCGTTGTATGTGAACGTAGAGCTTATCACACCCGATCATCACATGGTGTCTCGGCACGACGAACTGTCACAACGGTGCATACTCAGGGAGAATAATTATACCTTGAAATGTAGTGAGAGATCATCTTATAATGCTACCACCAAACTAAGCAAAATAAGATGCATAAAGGATAAACATCTTATGCAATCAAAATATGTGACATGATATGGCCATGATCATCTTGCGCCTTTGATCTCCATCTCCAAAGTACCGTCATGATCTCTATCGTCACCGGCATGACACCATGATCTCCATCATCTTGATCTCTATCAACGTGTCATCATAGGGTCGTCTCGCCAACTATTGCTCTTGCAACTATTGCTATCGGATAGCGATAAAGTAAAGCAATTATTTGGCGCTTGCATCTTATGCAATAAAGAGAAAACCATAAGGCTCCTGCCAGTTGCCAATAACTTTAACAAAACATGATCATCTCATACAAAAATTTATATCTCATCATGTCTTGACCATATCACATCACAACATGCCTTGCAAAAACAAGTTAGACGTCCTCTACTTTGTTGTTGCAAGTTTTACGTGGCTGCTACGGGCTGAGCAAGAACCGTTCTTACCTATGCATCAAAAACCACAACGCGGTATAATGATTGCTTTTTGATCTTCAGAAAGAACCCTGTTCATTGAATCCGATTCAACTAAAGCTGGAGAAACAGACACCCACTAGCCACCTGTGTGTGAAGCACGTCGGTAGAACCAGTCTCGCGTAAGCGTACGCGTAATGTCGGTCTGGGCCGCTTCATCCAACAATGCCGTTGAATCAAGAATCAACTAGTGACGGCAAGCAATATGTATATACCCACGTCCACTACTCCTTTGTGTTCTACTCGTGCATATAACATCTACGCATAAACCTGGCTCGGATGCCATTGTTGGGGAACGTAGTAATTTCAAAAAAATTCTACGCACACGCAAGATCATGGCGATGCATAGCAATGAGAGGGGAGAGTGTCGTCCACGTACCCTTGTAGACCGTAAGCGGAAGCGTTATGAGAACGCGGTTGATGTAGTCGTACGTCTTCACTATCCGACCGATCCAAGTACCGAACATACATCACCTCCGAGTTCAACACACGTTCAGCTCGATGACGTCCCACGAACTCCGATCCAGCAGAGCTTCACGGGAGAGTTTCGTTAGCACGACGGCGTGATGATGGTGATGATGTTGCTACCGACGCAAGGCTTCGCCTAAGCACCACTACGATATGATCGAGGTGGATTATGGTGGAGGGTGGCACCGCACATGGCTTGGACACAATCAACTTGTGTCTTCGGGTGCCCCCCGCCCCCGTATATAAAGGAGTAAGGGGGGAGGCCAGCCAGCCTTGGTGCGCCGCAAGGAGAGGAGGAATCCTCTTCCTACTAGGAAAAAAGATTCATCCTTTCCTAGTCCAACTAGGAAGAGGGAAGGGGAAGGAAAGAGAGGGAGAAGGAGAAGGAAAAGGAAAAAGGGGGGCGGCCCCCAAAGCCCTAAACCAATTCGGTTTGGGCCTAGGGGGACGCAGCCCACACTTCCTTGCTCCCCTATATTCTCACTAAAGCCCACGAAGGCCCATTGACCCTCCCGGTGAATTCCCGTAACTCTCCGGTACTCCAAAAAATACCCGAATCACTCGGAACCTTTCCGATGTCTAAATATAGTCGTCCAATATATCAATCTTTATGTCTCAACCATTTCGAGACTCCTCGTCATGTCCCCGATCTCATCCGGGACTCCGAACTACCTTCGGTACATCAAAACACATAAACTCATAATATCGATCGTCACTGAACGTTAAGCGTGCGGACCCTATGGGTTCGAGAACTATGTAGACATGACCGAGACTCATCTCCGGTCAATAACCAATAGCGAAACCTGGATGCTCATATTGGTTCCTACATATTCTACGAATATCTTTATCGGTCAAACCACATAACAACATACGTTGTTCCCTTTGTCATCGGTATGTTACTTGCCCGAGATTCGCGTCGGTATCTCAATACCTAGTTCAATCTCGTTACCGGCAAGTCACTTACTCGTTCCGTAATACATCATCCCGCAAATAACTCATTAGTTGCATTGCTTGCAAGGCTTATAGTGATGTGCATTACTGAGAGGGCCCAGAGATACCTCTCCGACAATCGGAGTGACAAATCCTAATCTTGATCTATGCCAACTCAACAAGCACCATCGGCGACACCTGTAGAGCACCTTTATAATCACCCAGTTATGTTGTGATGTTTGGTAGCACACGAAGTGTTCCTCTAGTACTCAGGAGTTGCATAATCTCATAGTCATAGGAACATGTATAAGTCATGAAGAAAACAATAGCAACAAACTAAACGATCATCGTGCTAAGCTAACAGATGGGTCAAGTCAATCACATCATTCTCTAATGATGTGGTCCCGTTAATCAAATGACAACTCATGTATATGGTTAGGAAACATAACCATCATTGATTCAACGAGCTAGTCAAGTAGAGGCAAACTAGTGACACTCTGTTTGTCTATATATTCACACATGTACTAAGTTTACGGTTAATACAATTCTAGCATGAATAATAAACATTTATCATGATATAAGGAAATAAATAATAACTTTATTATCGCCTCTAGGGCATATTTCCTTCAAAGCATATATTCCAACTCCGAGAGGCTTGCACTAGTCCCTAAATGGATCGCTGGAGCGTGCACACTTTGTTAGCACCTTTAGGATCGACAAAACCTTCTGTTTGCATCATATACAACTCTTCTTTAAGATATCCATTAATGAATGTAGTTTTGACATCCATTTGCCAAATTTCATAATCATAAAATGCGGCAATTGATAACATGATTCGGAAAGACTTAAGCATCACTATGGGTGAGAAGGTCTGATCATAGTCAACTCCTTGAACTTGTCGAAAACCTTTCGCAACAACTCGAGCTTTGTAGACAGTAACATTACCATCAACGTCAGTCTTCTTCTTGAAGATCCATTTATTCTCTATGGCTTGCCGATCATCGGCAAGTCAACCAAAGGCCACACTTTGTTCTCATACATGGATCCCATCTCAGATTTCATGGCCTCAAGTCATTTCGCGGAATCTGGGCTCATCATCGCTTCCTCATAGTTCATAGGTTTGTCATGGTCTAGTAACATGACTTCCAGAACAAGATTACCGTACCACTTTGGTGCGGAACGTACTCTGGTTGACCAACGAGGTTCGGTACTAACTTGATCTGAAGTTTCATGATCATCATCATTAACTTCCTCACTAATTGGTGTAGGCATCACTGGAACTGATTTCTGTGATGAACTAATTTCCAATTCGGGACAATGTACAATTACCTCATCAAGTTCTACTTTCCACCCACTCCTTTTGAGCGAAACTCCTTCTCTAGAAAGGATCCTTTCTTAGCAACGAATATCTTGCCTCCGGATCTGTGATAGAAGGTGTACCCAACAGTTTCTTTTGGGTATCCTATGAAGACACATTTCTCCGATTTGGGTTTGAGCTTATCAGGTTGAAGTTTTTGCACATAAGCATTGCAACCCCAAACTTTAAGAAAACGACATCTTAGGTTTCTTGCCAAACCACAGTTAATATGGTGTCGTCTCAACGGATTTAGATGGTGCCCTATTTAACGTGAATGCAGCCGTCTCTAAAGCATAACCCCAAAACGATAGTGGTAAATCGGTAAGAGATATCATAGGTCGCACCATATCTAATAAAGTACGGTTACGACGTTCGGACACACCATTACGCTCTGGTGTTCCAGGTGGTGTGAGTTGCAAAACTATTCCACAATTTTTCAAATGAAGACCAAACTCGTAACTCAAATATTCACCTCCACGATCAGATCGTAGAAACTTTATTTTCTTGTTACGATGATTTTCCACTTCACTCTAAAATTCTTTGAACTTTTCAAATGTTTTAGACTTATGTTTCATTAAGTAGATATACCCATATCTGCTCAAATCATCTGTGAAGGTCTGAAAATAACGATACCTGCAGCGAGCCTCAACACTCATCGGACCGCATACATCAGTATGTATTATTTCCAATAAGTCAGTTGCTTGCTCCATTGTTCCGAAGAACGGAGTTTTAGTCATCTTGCCCATGAGGCATGGTTCGCAAGTATCAAGTGATTCATAATAAAGTGATTCCAAAAGCCCATCAGCATGGAGTTTCTTCATGCGCTTTACACCAATATGACCTAAACGGCAGTGCCACAAATAAGTTGTACTATCATTATTAACTTTGCATCTTTTGGCTTCAATATTATGAATATATGTATCACTACGATTGAGATTCAAAAAAAATAGACCACTCATCAAGGGTGGATGACCATAAAAGATATTACTCATATAAATAGAACAACCATTATTCTCTGATTTAAATGAATAACCGTCTAGCATCAAACAAGATCCGGATATAATGTTCATGCTCAATGCTGACACCAAATAACAATTATTCAGGTCTAAAACTGATCTCCAAGGTAGATGTAGAGGTAGCGTGCCGACGGCGATCACATCGACCTTGGAACCATTTCCGACGCGCATCATCACCTCGTCCTTAGCCAATCTTCGTTTAATCCATAGCCCCTATTTCGAGTTGCAAATATGAACAACAAAACCAATATCAAATACCCAGGCGCTACTACGAGCATTAGTAAGGTACACATAAATAACATGTATATCAAATATACCTTTCACTTTGCCATCCTTCTTATCCACCAAACACTTGGGGCAGTTCCGCTTCCAGTGACCAGTCCCTTTGCAGTAGAAGTACTCGGTTTCAGGCTTAGGTTCAGACTTGGGCTTCTTCCCTTGAGCAACAACTTGCTTGCTAATCTTCTTGAAGTTCCCCTTCTTCCCTTTGCCCCTTTTCTTGAAACTAGTGGTCTTGTTAACCATCAACACTTGATGCTCCTTCTTGATTTCTACCTCCGCAGCCTTAAGCATCGCGAAGAGCTCGGGAATTGTCTTTTCCATCCCTTGCATATTATAGTTCATCGCAAAGACTCTATAGCTTGGTGGCAGTGATTGAAGAACTCTGTCAATGACACTATCATCAGGAAGATTAACTCCCAGCTGAGTCAAATGGTTATGGTACCCAGACATTCTGAGTATGTGTTCACTGATAGAACTATTCTCCTCCATCTTGCAGTTATAGAACTTGTTGGAGACTTCAGATCTCTTAACTCGGGCATTTGCTTGAAATATTAACTTCAGCTCTTGGAACATCTCATATGCTCCACGACGTTCAAAACGTCTTTGAAGTCCCGATTCTAAGACGTAAACCATGACACACTAAACTATTGAGTAGTCATCAACTTTAGTCTGCCAGGCGTTCATAATGTCTGGAGTTGCTCCTGCAGCGGGTCTTGCACCAAGTGGTGCTTGTTGGAAATATGCCCTAGAGGCAATAATAAAATGGTTATTATTATATTTCTTTGTTCATGATAATTGTCTATTGTTCATGCTATAATTGTGTTATCTGGAAATCGTAATACATGTGTGAATACATAGACCACAACATGTCCCTAGTGAGCCTCTAGTTGACTAGCTCGTTGATCAAAAGATAGTCATGGTTTCCTGACTATGGACATTGGATGTCATTGATAACGGGATCACATCATTAGGAGAATGATGTGATGGACAAGACCCAATCCTAAGCATAGCTCAAAGATCGTGTAGTTCGTTTGCTGTAGCTTTTCTGAATGTCAAGTATCATTTCCTTAGACCATGAGATTGTGCAACTCCCGGATACCGTAGGAGTGCCTTGGGTGTGCCAAACGTCACAACGTAACTGGGTGACTATAAAGGTACATTACAGGTATCTCCGAAAGTGTGTGTTGGGTTGGCACGAATCGAGACTGGGATTTGTGACTCCATATGACGGAGAGGTATCTCTGGGCCCACTCGGTAATGCATCATCATAATGAGCTCAATGTGATCAAGTGGTTGATCACGGGATCATGCATTACGGTACGAGTAAAGTGACTTGCCGGTAACAAGACTGAACAAGGTATTGGGATACTGACGATCGAGTCTCGGGCAAGTAACATACCGATTGACAAAGGGAATTGTATACGGATTGATTGAATCCTCGACATCGTGGTTCATCCGATGAGATCATCGAGGAGCATGTGGGAGCCAACATGGGTATCCAGATCCCACTGTTGGTTATTGACCGGAGAGTCGTCTCGGTCATGTCTGCATGTCTCCCGAACCCGTAGGGTCTACACACTTAAGGTTTGGTGACGCTAGGGTTGTTAGGAAGATTTGTATAAGTGATTACCGAATGTTGTACGGAGTCCCGGATGAGATCCTGGACATCACGAGGAGTTCCAAAATGGTCCGGAGGTGAAGATTTATATGTAGGAAGTTGTCATACGGTCACCGGAAAGGTTCGGGGGCATATCGGTATTGTACCGGGGCCACCAGAGGGGTTCTGGGGGTCCACCGGGAGGGGACACCTCTCTCGGAGGGCCTAATGGGCTGTAGAGGAAAGGGAACCAGCCCTACATGGGCTGGCCACATCCTCCCCCTTGGGCCCATGCGCCTAGGGTTGGGGGGGAAACCCTAAAGGGGGCGCCCCCCTTGCTTGGGGGGGCAAGTCCCCTCCCCTTGGCCGCCGCCCCCCTCTAGATCTCATCTAGAGGGGGTCGGCCCCCTTCCTCCTTCCCCTATAAATAGAGGGACAAGGGGAGGGCTGCATATAACATCCAAGGCGCAGCCCTTCCCCTCCCCAACACCTCTCATCCTTCGTAAGAGCTTGGTGAAGCCCTGCTGGAGTACTGCAGCTTCACCACCACCACGCCGTCGTGCTGCTGTTGGAGCCCTCTTCCTCAACCTCTCCCTCCTCCTTGTTGGATCAAGGCGTGGGAGACGTCCTCGCTCCGTATGTGTGTTGAACGCGGAGGTGCCGTCCGTTCAGCGCTAGGATCTTCGGTGATTTGGATCACGACGAGTACGACTCCATCAACCCCGTTCTCTTGAACGCTTCCGCTCGTGATCTACAAGGGTATGTAGATGCACTCCTATCTCCCTCGTTGCTAGATGACTCCATAGATTGATCTTGGTGATGCGTAGAAAATTTTAAAATTCTGCTACGTTCCCCAACAGTGGTATCAGAGCTAGGTCTATGCGTAGTTACTATGCACGAGTAGAACACAAAGCAGTTGTGGGCGTCGATATTGTCAATTTACTTGCCGTTACTAGTCTTATCTTGATTCGGCGGCATCGTGGGATGAAGCGGCCCGGACCGACCTTACACATACTCTTACGTGAGACTGGTTCCACCGATTGACATGCACTAGTTGCATAAGGTGGCTGGCGGGTGTCTGTCTCTCCCACTTTAGTCGGATCGGATTCAATGAACAGGGTCCTTATGAAGGGTAAATAGAAACTGGCAATTCACGTTGTGGTTTTTGGCGTAGGTAAGAAACGTTCTTGCTAGAAGCCTATAGCAGCCACGTAAAAACTTGCAACAACAATTAGAGGACGTCTAACTTGTTTTTGCAGCAAGTGTATTGTGATGTGATATGGCCAAAGGATGTGATGAATGATATATGTGATGTATGAGATGATCATGTTCTTGTAATAGGAATCACGACTTGCATGTCGATGAGTATGACAACCGGCAGGAGCCATAGGAGTTGTCTTTATTTATTTATGACCTGCGTGTCAACATAAACGTCATGTAATTACTTTACTTTATTGCTAAAGCATTAGCCATAGTAGTAGAAGTAATAGATGACGAGACAACTTCAAGAAGACACGATGATGGAGATCATGATGATGGAGATCTTGGTGTCATGCCGGTGACAACGATGATCATGGAGCCCTGAAGATGGAGATCAAAAGGAGCAAATAATATTGGCCATATCATGTCACTATTTGATTGCATGTGATGTTTATCATGTTTTACATCTTATTTGCTTAGAACGGCGGTAGCTTAAATAAGATGATCCCTCATAATAATTTCAAGAAAGTGTTCCCCCTAACTGTGCACCATTGCGAAGGTTCGTTGTTTCGAAGCACCACATGATGATCGGGTGTGATAGATTCTAACGTTCGAATACAACGGGTGTAAGCCAGATTTACACACGCAATACACTTAGGTTGACTTGATGAGCCTAGCATGTACAGACATGGCCTCGGAACACGGAAGACCAAAAGGTCGAGCATGAGTCGTATAGAAGATACGATCAACATGAAGATGTTCACTGATGTTGGCTGGTCCGTCTCACGTGATGATCGGACACGGCCTAGTTAACTCGGATCATGTTTCACTTAGATGACTAGAGGGATGTCTATCTGAGTGGGAGTTCATTAAGTAATTTGATTAGATGAACTTAATTATCATGAACTTAGTCTAAAATCTTTACAATATGTCTTGTAGATCAAATGGCCCATGTTGTCCTCAACTTCAACGCGTTCCTAGAGAAAACCAAGCTGAAAGATGATAGCAGCAACTATACGGACTGGGTCCGGAACCTGAGGATCATCCTCATAGCTGCCAAGAAAGATTATGTCCTAGAAGCACCGCTAGGTAACGCACCTATCGCAGAGAATCAAGACGTTATGAGCGCTTGGCAGTCACGTGCCAATGATTACTCCCTCGTTCAGTGCGGCATGCTTTACAGCTTAGAACCGGGGCTCCAAAAGCGTTTTGAGAGACATGGAGCATATGAGATGTTCGAAGAGCTGAAAATGGTTTTCCAAGCTCATGCCCAGGTCGAGAGATATGAAGTCTCCGACAAGTTCTTTAGCTGTAAGATGGAGGAAAATAGTTCTGTCAGTGAGCACATACTCAAAATGTCTGGGTTGCATAACCGCTTGACTCAGCTGGGAGTTAATCTCCCGGATGACGGGGTCATTGACAGAATCCTTCAGTCGCTTCCACCAAGCTACAAGAGCTTTGTGATGAACTTCAATATGCAGGGGATAGAAAATACCATTCCAGAGGTGTATTCAATGCTGAAATCAGCAGAGGTGGAAATCAAAAAGGAACATCAAGTGTTGATGGTGAATAAAACCAATAAGTTCAAGAAAGGCAAGGGTAAGAAGAACTTCAAGAAGGACGGCAAGGGAGTTGCCGCGCCCGGTAAGCAAGCTGTCGGGAAGAAGCCAAAGAATGGACCCAAGCCCGAGATTGAGTGTTTTTATTGCAAGGGAAGTGGTCACTGGAAGCGGAACTGCCCCAAATACTTAGCGGACAAGAAGGACGGCAACACTAAAGGTATATGTGATATACATGTAATTCATGTGTACCTTACCAGTACTCGTAGTAGCTCCTGGGTATTTGATACCTGTGCGGTTGCTCACATTTGTAACTCAAAGCAGGAGTTGCGGAATAAGCGGAGACTGGCGAAGGACGAGGTGACGATGCGCGTCGGGAATGGTTCCAAGGTCGATGTGATCGCCGTCGGCACGCTGCCTCTACATTTACCTACGGGATTAGTTTTAAACCTCAATAATTGTTATTTAGCGCCAACTTTGAGCATGAACATTGTATCAGGATCTCGTTTAATTCGAGATGGCTACTCATTTAAATCCGAGAATAATGGTTGTTCTATTTATATGAGAGATATGTTTTATGGTCATGCTGCGATGGTGAATGGTTTATTCTTAATGAATCTCGAGCGTAATGCTACACATATTCATAGTGTGAATACCAAAAGATGTAAGGTTGATAATGATAGTCCCACATACTTGTGGCACTGCCGCCTTGGTCACATAGGTGTCAAACGCATGAAGAAGCTCCATGCAGATGGACTTTTAGAGTCTCTTGATTACGAATCATTTGACACGTGCGAACCATGCCTCATGGGTAAAATGACCAAGACTCCGTTCTCAGGAACAATGGAGCGAGCAACCAACTTATTGGAAATCATACATACTGATGTGTGCGGTCCAATGAGTGTTGAGGCTCGCGGTGGCTATCGTTATGTTCTCACCCTCACTCATGACTTGTGTAGATATGGGTATGTCTACTTAATGAAACACAAGTCTGAGACCTTTGAAAAGTTCAAGGAATTTCAGAGTGAGGTTGAGAATCAACGTGACAAGAAAATCAAGTTCTTGCTATCAGATCATGGGGGAGAATACTTGAGTCACGAATTTGGCACACACTTAAGAAAATGTGGAATAGTTTCACAACTCACGCCGCCTGGAACACCTCAGCGTAATGGTGTGTCCGAACGTCGTAATCGCACTCTATTGGATATGGTGCGATCTATGATGTCTCTTACCGATTTACCGCTGTCATTTTGGGGCTATGCTTTAGAGACTGTCGCATTCACTTTAAATAGGGCTCCGTCGAAATCCGTTGAGACGACACTGTATGAACTATGGTTTGGGAAGAAACCTAAGCTGTCGTTTCTAAAAGTTTGGGGATGCGATGCTTATGTCAAGAAACTTCAACCTGAAAAGCTCGAACCCCAAGTCGGAAAAATGCGTCTTCATAGGATACCCTAAAGAAACTGTTGGGTATACCTTCTACCTCAGACCCGAAGGCAAGATCTTTGTTGCCAAGAATGGGTCCTTTCTAGAGAAAGAGTTTCTCTCGAAAGAAATAAGTGGGAGGAAAGTAGAACTTGATGAAGTATTACCTCTTGAACCGGTAAGTGGCGCAGCTCAAGAAAATGTTCCTGAGGTGCCTGCACCGACTAGAGAGGAAGTTAATGATGATGATCATGAAACTTCAGATCAAGTCACTACTGAACTTCGTAGGTCCACGAGGACACGTTCCGCACCAGAGTGGTACGGCAACCCTGTCTTGGAAATCATGTTGTTAGACAACGGTGAACCTTCGAACTATGAAGAAGCAATGGCAGGCCCGGATTCCGACAAATGGCTGGAAGCCATGAAATCCGAGATAGGATCCATGTATGAAAACAAAGTATGGACTTTGACTGACTTGCCCGTTGATCGGCGAGCCATAGAAAATAAATGGATCTTTAAGAAGAAGACAAACGCGGATGGTAATGTGACCATCTATAAAGCTTGGCTTGTCGCTAAGGGTTATCGACAAGTTCAAGGGGTTGACTACGATGAGACTTTCTCACCCGTAGCGAAGCTGAAGTCCGTCCGAATCATGTTAGCAGTTGCCGCATTCTATGATTATGAGATATGGCAAATGGACGTCAAAACGACATTCCTTAATGGTTTCCTTAAGGAAGAATTGTATATGATGTAGCCGGAAGGTTTTGTCGATCCTAAGAATCCTGACAAGGTGTGCAAGCAACAACGCTCGATTTATGGGCTGGTGCAAGCATCTCGGAGTTGGAACATTCGTTTTGATGAGATGATCAAAGCGTTTGGGTTTATGCAGACTTATGGAGAAGTCTGCATTTACAAGAAAGTGAGTGGGAGCTTTGTAGCATTTCTCATATTATATGTGGATGACATACTATTGATGGGAAATGATATAGAATTCTTGGAAAGCATAAAGGCCTACTTGAATAAGTGTTTTTCAATGAAGGACATTGGAGAAGCTGCTTATATATTAGGCATCAAGATCTATAGAGATAGATCGAGATGCCTCATTGGTCTTTCACAGAGTACGTACCTTGACAAGATATTGAAGAAGTTCAAAATGGATCAGTCAAAGAAGGGGTTCTTGCCTGTATTGCAAGGTACGAGATTGAGCACGGCTCAATGCCCAACCACGGCAGAAGATAGAGAAAAGATGAGTGTTATCCCCTATGCCTTGGCCATAGGGTCTATCATGTATGCTATGCTGTGTACCAGACCTAATGTAAACCTTGCCGTAAGTTTGGTAGGAAGGTACCAAAGTAATCCCGGCATGGAACACTGGACAGCGGTCAAGAATATCCTGAAGTACCTGAAAAGGACTAAGGAAATGTTTCTCGTTTATGGAGGTGACGAAGAGCTCGTCGTAAAGGGTTATGTCGATGCTAGCTTCGACACAGACCTGGATGACTCTAAGTCACAAACCGGATACATGTATATTTTGAATGGTGGGGCAGTAAGCTGGTGCAGTTGCAAGCAAAGCGTTGTGGCGGGATCTACATGTGAAGCGGAGTACATGGCAGCCTCGGAGGCAGCACAAGAAGCAGTCTGGGTGAAGGAGTTCATTACCGACCTAGGAGTCATACCCAATGCGTCGGGCCCGATGACTCTCTTCTGTGACAACACTGGAGCTATTGCCCTTGCCAAGGAGCCCAGGTTTCACAGGAAGACCAGGCATATCAAGCGTCGCTTCAACTCCATTCGTGAAAGTGTTCAAAATGGAGACATAGAGATTTGTAAAGTACATACAGACCTGAATGTGGCAGGTCTGTTGACTAAACCTCTCCCTAGAGCAAAACATGATCAACACCAGAACTGCATGGGTGTTCGATTCATCACAATGTAACTAGAATATTGACTCTAGTGCAAGTGGGAGACTATTGGAAATATGCCCTAGAGGCAATAATAAAATGGTTATTATTATATTTCTTTGTTCATGATAATTGTCTATTGTTCATGCTATAATTGTGTTATCCAGAAATCATAATACATGTGTGAATACATAGACCACAACACGTCCCTAGTGAGCCTCTAGTTGACTAGCTCGTTGACCAAAAGATACTCATGGTTTCATGACTATGGACATTGGATGTCATTGATAACGGGATCACATCATTAGGACAATGATGTGATGGACAAGACCCAATCCTAAGCATAGCTCAAAGATCGTGTAGTTCGTTTGCTGTAGCTTTTCTGAATGTCAAGTATCATTTCCTTAGACCATGAGATTGTGCAACTCCCGGATACCGTAGGAGTGCCTTGGGTGTGCCAAACGTCATAATGTAACTGGGTGACTATAAAGGTACGTTACAGGTATCTCCGAAAGTGTTTGTTGGGTTGGCACGAATCGAGACTGGGATTTGTCACTCTGTATGACGGAGAGGTATCTCTGGGCCCACTCGGTAATGCATCATCATAATGAGCTCAATGTGATCAAGTGATTGATTACGGGATCATGCATTACGGTACGAGTAAAGTGACTTGCCGGTAACGAGACTGAACAAGGTATTGGGATACCGACGATCGAGTCTCGGGCAAGTAACGTACCGATTGACAAAGGGAATTGTATATGGATTGATTGAATCCTCGACATCGTGGTTCATCCGGTGAGATCATCGAGGAGCATGTGGGAGCCAACATGGGTATCCAGATCCCGCTGTTGGTTATTGACCAGAGAGTCGTCTCTGTCATGTCTGCATGTCTCCCGAACCCGTAGGGTCTACACACTTAAGGTTTGGTGACGCTAGGGTTGTTAGGAAGATTTGTATATGTGATTACCGAATGTTGTTCGGAGTCCCGGATGAGATCCCGGACGTCATGAGGAGTTCCGGAATGGTCCGGAGGTGAAGATTTATATGTGGGAAGTTGTCATACGGTCACCGGAAAGGTTCGGGGGCATTGTACCGGGGCCACCGGAGGGGTTCCGGGGGTCCACCGGGAGGGGCCACCTCTCTCGGAGGGCCCAATGGGCTGTAGAGGAAAGGGAACCAGCCCTACATGGGCTGGCTGCATCCCCCCTTGGGCCCATGCGCCTAGGGTTGGGGGGGGGAACCCTAA
>NC_041386.1:518930896-518966687 GCF_002162155.2 Triticum dicoccoides
GCCGCCCCCCTCTAGATCTCATCTAGAGGGGCCGGCCCCTTCCTCCTTCCCCTATAAATAGAGGGGCAAGGGGAGGTCTGCATACAACATCCAAGGCGCAGCCCCTCCCCTCCCCAACACCTCTCCTCCTTCGTAAGAGCTTGGCGAAGCCCTGCCGGAGTACTGCAGCTTCACCACCACCACGCCGTCGTGCTGCTGTTGGAGCCCTCTTCCTCAACCTCTCCCTCCTCCTTGCTGGATCAAGGCGTGGGAGACGTCCTCGCTCTGTACGTGTGTTGAACGAGAAGGTGCCGTCCGTTCGGCGCTAGGATCTTTGGTGATTTGGATCACGACGAGTACGACTCCATCAACCCCGTTCTCTTGAATGCTTCTGCTCGTGATCTACAAGAGTATGTAGATGCACTCTTCTCTCCCTCGTTGCTAGATGACTCCATAGATTGATCTTGGTGATGCGTAGAAAATTTTAAAATTCTGCTACGTTCCCCAACAGTGCTTCCAGGACGTAATTCTTCTATGCGGCAATGAGGATAATCCTCAAGTTACGGACCGAGTCCATGTAGTTTCTACCATCATCTTTCAACTTAGCTTTCTCTAGGAACGCATTAAAATTTAAGGGAATGGTAGCATGGGCCATTGATCTACAACAACATAGATATGCAAAAAAACTATCAGGACTAAGTTCATGATAAATTTAAGTTCAATTAATCATATTAGTTAAGAACTCCCACTTAGATAGACATCCCTCTAGTCATCTAAATGATCACGTGATCCATATCAACTAAACCATGTCCGATCATCACATGAGATGGAGTAGTTTTCAATGGTGAACATCTCTATGTTGATCATATCTACTATATGATTCACGTTTGACCTTTCGGTCTTAGTGTTCCGAGGCCATATCTGCATATGCTAGGCTCTTCAAGTTTAACCCGAGTATTCTGCATGTGCAAAACTGTCTTGCATCCATTGTATGTGAACGTAGAGCTTATCACACCCGATCATCACGTGGTGTCTCGGCACAACGAACTGTCACAACAGTGCACACTGAGGGAGAACACTTATACCTTGAAATTTAGTGAGGGATTATCTTATAATGCTACCGCCATATTAAGCAAAATAAGATGCATAAAAGATAAACATCACATGCAATCAAAATATGTGACATGATATGGCCGTCATCATCTTGTGCCTTTGATCTCCATCTCCAAAGCACCGTCATGATCTCCATTGTCATCGGCTTGACACCTTGATCTCCATCGCAGCGTTGTTGTGGTCTCACCAACTATTGCTTCTACAACTATCGCTACCGCATAGTGATAAAGTAAAGCAATTACATGGCGATTGCATTTCAAACAATAAAGCGACAACCATAAGGCTCCTGCGAGTTGTCGATAACTTTTACAAAACATGATCATCTCATACAATAATTATCACATCATGTCTTGACCATATCACATCCCAACATGCCCTGCAAAAACAAGTTAGATGTCCTCTGCTTTGTTGGTGCAAGTTTTACGTGGCTGCTATGGGCTTCTAGCAAGAACCGTTCTTGCCTACGCATCAAAACCACAACGATTTTTCGTCAAGTGTGCTATTTTAACCTTCAAACCGGCCATAGTCAAATTCGATTCAACTAAAGTTGGAGAAATAGACACCTGCCAGCCACCTTTATGCAAAACAAGTTGCATTTCTGTCGGTGGAACCGGTCTCATGAACATGGTCATGTAAGGTTGGTTCGGGCCGCTTCATCCAACAATATCGCCGAATCAAAATAAGACATTGGTTGTAAGCAATATGACTATTATCGCCCACAACTGTTTGTGTTCCACTCGTGCATATCATCTACGCATAGACCTGGCTCGGATGCCACTGCTGGGGAACGTAGCATGAAATTTCAAAAAAATTCCTACGATCACGCACTATCTATCTAGGAGATGCATAGCAACGAGAGGGTGAGAGTGTGTCCACGTACCCTCGTAGAACGAAAGCGGAAGCGCTAGGTTAACGTGGTTGATGTAGTCGAACGTCTTCCGATCCAACCGATATAGTACCGAGCGTACGACACCTCCGAGTTCAGCACACGTTCAACTCAATGACGTCTCTCGAACTCTTCATCCAGCAAAGGGTCGAGGGAGAGTATCGTCAGCACGACAATGTGGTGACGGTGATGGTGATATGATCCGCGCAGGGCTTCGCGTAAGCACTACGACGCTATGACCGAAGGAGTAAACTATGGAGGGGGGCACCACACACGGCTAAGAGAACAACTATTGTGCTTTGGGGTGCCCCTGCCCCCGTATATAAAGGAGGAGGGGAGGAGGCGGCCGGCCAAGAGGGGCGCGCCATGGGGGGAGTCCTACTAGGACTCCACTCCTAGTAGGATTTGGTCCCCCCTTTTTCCTTTCTCATCGGAGAGGAAAGGGAAGGAGAGGGAGAGGGAAAGGGGGGAGCCGCCCCCTCCCCTAGTCCAATTCGGACTCCCATGGGGGGGATCCACCCCTTGTGGGCTGTCCCCTCTCTCTCCCATGGCCCATGAGGCCCATGACTTCCTCCGGGGGGTTCCGGTAACCCCTCGGTACTCGAGTAAAATACTCGAACCACTCGAAACCATTCTGATGTCCGAATACCACCTTCAAATATATCAATCTTTACCTCTCGATCATTTCGAGACTCCTCGTCATGTTCGTGATCTCATCCGGGACTCCGAACAAACTTCGGTCACCAAAACACATAACTCACAATACAAATCATCATCGAACGTTAAGCGCGCGGACCCTACGGGTTCAAAAACTATGTAGACATGACCGAGACACATCTCCGGTCAATAACCAACAATGGAACCTGGATGCTCATATTTGTTCCTACATATTCTGCGAAGATCTTTATCGGTCAAACCGCAACAACAACATACGTTATTCCCTTTGTCATCGGTATGATACTTGCCCGAGATTCGATCGTCGGTATCATCATACCTAGTTCAATCTCGTTACCGGCAAGTCTCTTTACTCGTTCCGTAATGCATCATCCCATAACTAACTCATTAGTCATATTGCTTGCAAGGCTTATAGTGATGTGCATTACCGAGAGGGCCCAAAGATACCTCTCCGATACTCGGAGTGACAAATCCTAATCTTGATCTATGCCAACCCAACAAACACCTTTGGAGACACCTGTAGAGCATCTTTATAATCACCCAGTTATGTTGTGACATTTGATAGCACACACGGTGTTCCTCCGGTATTCGGGAGTTGCATAATCTCATAGTCAGAGAAATATGTATACGTCATGAAGAAAGCAATAGAAATAAAACTTAACGATCATTATGCTAAGCTAACGGATGTGTCTTGTCCATCACATCATTCTCTAATGATGTGATCCCGTTTATCAAATGACAACACATGTCTATGGTCAGGAAACTTAACCATCTTTGATTAACGAGCTAGTCAAGTAGAGGCATACTAAGGGACACTCTGTTTTGTCTATGTATTCACACATGTGCTAAGTTTTCGGTTAATACAATTCTAGCATGAATAATAAACATTTATTATGATATAAGAAAATATAAATAACAACTTTATTATTGCCTCTAGGGCATATTTCCTTCAAAAAAATCCTTATTTTTTAGAGGATTGTTTTTCTTCTAAACTTGCCATGTGCATTTTTAATATAAGTCGCATGACAATTACTTTTTCTACTAAAACTAATAATTTTTTATTTGAAAGCATGGCATTTTTATTATTAAGAGCATGGCATTTTAATAATTAATAACATGGATTTTTATTAATAGTGAGTAAAATGGCATTTTTTATTAATAAGAGGATCATAATTTTATATTATTAAGAGCAAAATGCATTTTAATAGTCAAGAACATGGCAATTTTTATTTTTTAGATGATGTCAGTTTAATAATCAAGAACTTTGTCATTTTAATTAATAAGAGATTGGTACTTTTATTATTAGAAGCACGTCATTTTGTTAAAAATAACATGACAGTTTTATTGTTGGGAGCATGGCATTTTAATAGTCAATAACATGGCATTTTTACTTTTTATGGCATGGCATTTTTTCCTTTTTATTGCCATGGCAATCCCTGTGTATGATTTTTTGTATGTTTTTGGAAAAAATGTAGAATCTAATTGGGGCTTATCCAAATAAAACATTTTTTTCTAGAGGATGACAATTTTTTTTTAAGTTTAGCATGGTAATTTAGTTTTTTTAGATCACACATTTTTTGTTTGTTTTGATCATACTCATTGTAAATCTATAAATTAGAGAAATGGTAGTTTTATAAAGTAGCATGTCATTTTTCATAATCTAGATCATGGCAAAACTGTTTCTGTATAAGTTGGCAATTTTTTATACAGCTTTATTTTACATACATCATGATAAATCTTTTTTATATATTCTTTTACTTTTTGTATACAAAAGAAAATGGTAATCAGGCATGGAATTCTTTGTACTTTATTTTAAAAAATCAATAAAAATACGCAACAAAGTCCTGTTGTTTCCCTCAAAAAAATAATGTTAGGCTTGGAGGCCTGAAAAGGACATGTCCAGCAAAACGTTTGATGGTGGTGTTTTTCCTAGGGAAACCCAAACGTTTGGCTGGGGGGAGGGGGGCTTCTCCTCGATCGTTTGGCACATATTAGGGTTCTTACCACTTTACCCGTCAAGGACAACCTTTCTACTCAGACACTGCTAAAATCTAATTTGCACCCAAAACGAAATGATATTTTAAGAAAAGTTGGACATGAATCCTGAAACATACATTTGCGCTTTTTACCCAGAAAAACTAAAATTAAATAAAAGCTAATATGATATGTACACAATGTTCAAGGCGCTAGCCGACCACAGGACCGGAGAGGATGCACAATAAATTTTACCACTGGTGAAGCCAGAAGACTGACTCGTTCAATGCACCCTCCCCACCCCGATCGAGCGCCACATCTTAGGGCCCTTGCCATTTTACCAGTCAAAAACAACCCTTTTTACTCATACACTACCAAAATCTAATTTGCACTCACAACGAAATGCAATTCTAACAAAAGTTGGACATGAATCCTAAAACATACATTTGCACTTCTTGCCTAGAACAACTGAAATTAAAGAAAAACTAACATGTGACATACACAACTTACAAGACGCTACCACCGAAATTGCTAGACCTATAGGCACGGTTAGGAAGTTCAACTCATTCGTGGTTATTAACCTCTCCTCCTAAAAAAGATCTATCTCAAAAAACTATCCATAGATGTAGCATTATTTCATGAACCGAGTCTAACTCAGATGTTTGGCTTTTTCTGGTGGAACCAATCCATCTGGGTTTATGTCTTAGACTTGGCATTAGTGCTCACATTTTTCTAGATTTATTTTAGACTTTTTGGTATTGTTCATTCAGTCGGAGGAGACGTTCCCGTCGACTACAAAAACGTATGTGGTTACTTCATTAATCTAAAGATGATATGCCGGCTCAGTCTCTCAGAGTGTGCATTCACAAAGATGAGTGCGTGTACGTATATATGAGGGTGTGTGTCTGTACGGTAGAGTATTGTTGCAGGAAATTACACAACAAAAACGGACGACTCGCCTCGTACAATCGGACGGCTCGCGAGGCGGTGGATCTTTCTAAAAGATTCGTCGGCCGACGCGTAGCATGGCCCTTAATTTAATGCTATTTGAGGTTTGTATCATTTATGCCACTAGTTATGTCTCACTACTCAGTTTTGCCATTAGAAATTACAACTACTCAAAAATGCCATTAATTCGTGAGATGTTTGCTCAAAATGCCATTCGATATCTCAAAAATGCCATCACCTCGTTAGATGTTTGCTCAAAAATGCCATTAGACATTGTTATTTTCACGTTAAACCAGTTGACCATGTTATATGACAAAAATAAGCCTAGACCCACATGTCAGGTCTATCTATCTCACAATGATAAGTGTGACCCCATTTGTCAGGAGTAACCAAGCGAATAATCGTACAGAAAAATAAGAACGCTGTTGGGAACAAGTGGGCCTCATACTTTATTGTAGTAAGATAAAGGGAAAGCTGGCATGGACGCGGAGTATATGGTCGCGAGCACATATACGCTCGATATCTTGTGCCTTCGCTAGCGCATGGGGATCTGGGCCAATTCCTAATACGGTTGGTTTTGAAGCGCTGGTAATTGCGCACTGTGCCAAAATACGTATGTGCTAAGAGTGGGCCAGCTGCTTGGCCCAGGTTCGTTGTTGTACGTCTGTTCCATGGCTCGGATAAGATGGTTTCCGTCAAGAGCGACAGCCATCCTAAAAAAATAAAGAGCGACAGCCTCGAAACGACTGCAGATCCAGACTCTTCTTCCCCAACGCGGCATTCATTTTAGGTGACGAGGTAGAGAGGGAGGAAGTGGGAGAACGGGCGACCGACGCTTAATGGAGTTTCTCATGCATCCAATCCGTAGGTATGAGAGCGATTTCCCCCCAATTTTGCGTGTGATTTGTAGAGTGGAGCACAGGGGATTGAGGTTTATTTGCTTTCTCTGCCATAGATCCACGCTGAGTGAGGAGGTAGGAGAGAGTCTGCTGCCGGAAGGTTTGCCGGCGGACGGTAACAGGCGAACGGTGGTGGTGCCGTTGCTGGAGGGTGTGAGCGGCGATGTGCGGATCTGCGTGGCGTCTGCACCGGCGGCGACGAGCGGAGATGGGCGAATCTGCAACGTGGCTCAAGCGGCAACAGTGAGAAGGACAACTCGCCTCCGACTTCTGAGCTCTCCATAGGAAAGATAAATCCCCAGGCTCCTGGTTGGAATAAAAAGGTGAGGGGAGCTGAATTTAAATTTGATCTGTGCTATGAAGAATTTCACTAAACGTATTTCCACGCTGTTTGTGGCCGTGCATTGTTGGTTGAATTCTTGGTGTGGCAGTAATCCATGGTCTGATATGAATTAGTGTGAGGACTTGATGTTTTAATCTAATTAGGCTTCATGTGAGCTAGTAGTTTGAACTGCAATTAGATGAGCAGAGAATCAGTTTGGTTGACACAAATCATTTGTAATCCCTCTCAGGTTGAGAATTTTTTATGAGCTTACGCTAAGAATAATCTCTTTCAAACTTGAAGGGGGCGAGCAGTACAAACACCAGCCTCTAGCACTGACAGTGTGGTCAAGGAAGATGCGGACGTGAACAAGGTTGTACCACTTGTGCAAGACGAAGATAACAATTGCCCAGGTAAGATAGTAGGTCCATCTTCAGAAGAATGGTTTGCAATTAGACTATTTTGTTTTTGCAAAATGTGAATGGATGATCATATATGGTAACACATCTTGGGGCTTGTTTCTGGTAGCTGATGCTGGTTTAATGGATGTTGTTCTGGAGGAGATCAATGCGATGCATGTACATGCCTCTCAGGCGGCATCATACGATGTTAGGGCACGCACAAGCATCCCATTGGTAAAACAAGAAGGTGTTGGAGATGGTGATGTGCAGGGGCCTGGTGATGTGGTTGTGTGCAGGGTGGAGCGGATAGATGACGTGCATCTAGATGATCAACTTGCTCGGCAACTTGAAGCAGAGCTGGATGCGGAATGTGAGTACAGGAAAAAACTTTGATCTAAAAATGCTTACTGATTCCTGGATGCAGAAGCAACTTATAATTGTGTGCTTACTTTTGTGTGTATGCTTTTGTAGATGAGATGGAGATAGCATCCCGTGCACCGGCTGCGAGTGCGACGACGGGTTTGGTTCACGGGGTTATTGACATCTCTGACAATGAAAGCAATGATGAAGTTGATATGAAAGAATGGTCTGATGATCCTGAGCACGCTAAGTTGTATGAGACAGACAGAAAGTTGAGGGAGCAAGAGCTGCAAGATCCAGATGTCATGAAAATGTATCAAGAAATGTATGATAAAAATGATGGTCCGCGGGAAGAAAACTGAGATCGCCAATGCGACAGCAAACCAAAACCTTGCTCAGGAGGTCGAACCGGCAGGTCGAGAAACAAGCCCCGTGGAGGGTGGCCATAGAGGTATGATAGTAAACAAAGTATACTACCACAAATGTGAAATATGTTGTCACTGATTTACTTGATCTGTCAATTGTACATGCAGATGTTCAGGTTGATAAAAGTGCGAATGAGAATTGCTGTCGCTGGCAGGCAAACATCGAAGGTTAGACGCACTGAAAAAAGTTCATACATTTAAACACAACTTCTAAAATGTCTTTTTTGGAATGCAGTTTGAATATTTACTAAGAAACAACTTTGCTTTGCAGGACGGGCATACATTGGTGGTTCTCAGCCATGATGGTGGTTGTTGATTTGATTCTCCTTATAGCCTTGAAGTAATGCTTGGTTTGATTCTCTGCATTGCAATGCTTGGTTTACTACAGATAGCATATACATTTAAGTTCCCTCCTGAGAATTGTATTAGAACTACTACCCTGATTACATATGCAATTTGAATGGATGCCCCCCTGATTTTAAGTATAATTTGGTGAGGGAATTTTTGGATCGATGTTCTTATATGAGGTTTCTGTGGTGAGTAGTCGGATCACTCCTTCAGACTTTTGTTCTTAGATTTGAAATCTGTAGCTCACATAATACAACAATCAGTGTTGTAGCTGAGCACTTTTTATTTTTCTTCAGTACAACCACATTTTTTTCTTCAGCTCTCAAACTGCAGCTTACATGGTTGTGCTTCTTAGCTCTTAGCTTTCTCAGCTCTTAAAATGCAGTTCAAATGGTTGTGATATATATTTATCCTAGATAGACAATCAGTGTTCTTCTATCTAGTTTTACACGGACAAGGAATGTTTCTCAATTTCATTGATCCTCTTTTTTTTAGAAATGTTCAGTGATAATAGCATTTTTATTTCAGAACTTGTATTACAGCTTGAGATGATGCTTAAACTGTCTTTTCGACATGTTCTCTTCTGTGTTATGGTTCAGTCTTTCTTCAGTTATTCCTTTCAGTACATATCATTGTCTACTTTTGGTTCAGCCATGAAGTAATGCTTAGTTTGATTCAGGTGTCAGTGTTGTCCCAAATTCTGAAAGTACTCGCTATTCCTTTGGTCATCAGCCATTATCGTATTTTTGTGTCTGTGCACTGCTGTAATCATGGGTTCTACTAATAAAATACGACCGCTCCCTATCATCATCACTGTGCCTTCACAATTAATTGGCACCCTTGTACCAGTAGGCCCTTCAAATCACTTCACATGTGTTTTTTGTTTTCCAACTTTCCACCTTGTCCCTCTCATACTACAATTCCTGTTAATCTACTTTATCTGCACCAGCTAAATTTTTTTATTCGCTCCATGTCTAGTCACATCAGCAGCCCATCCAATCACCGAGATCACTGTGTCACTGGAGGGGTATTAAAATAGGTGTACAGGCTGAGCCGTGGCCCATAACTTGCACCCCCGTCTGAGCCCGTCAGGGTGGGATGGTGATGGTGGCATTATGTGTGGTAGATAGGTGGGTCCTTGCCAGGGAATAGGTGGGATATACTATTCAGAATACATATGACTATACAGGAGACGTTGTGAATCTTGGTGCCAGTGAACGACTGAAATATGCAGTGCATCTGAGCTCGAGCTCAGAATAGCACTTTCCGAGCTCGCATGCATGTTGATTCATAGGTATTTATGTTATTATAACATGGCAAAAGAGATTTGAGATCACAATAATGATGTCGAGTGGCATTTTAAGCATGTGTCTAATGAAGCGATGGCATTTTTGAGCAGTTGAAATTTCTAATGCCAAAATTGAGTAGTGAAACACAACCGATGGCATAAATGATAAAAATCTCAAATAACATTAAATTAAAGGCCGTGCTATGCATCGGCCGACGGATCTTTTAGAAAGATCCACCGCCTCGCGAGCCGTCCGATTGTACGAGGCGAGCCGTTCGTTTTTGTTGTGTAATTTCATGCAATTGTTGTGTAATTTCATGCAACAATACTCTTGTTGCGAAACCTCTTCTTCTCTAACTTTCTGTAACAAGAGTCATGTTACAAAAATCTCTTCTTCTTTAATTTTCTACAACAAGACCTCTGTTGCAAAATATTCTCTTATTTAATTTACTGCAACAAGACCCCTATTGCAAAACTTTTTTTTCTCTATTTTTTTGCAACAAGACCCTTGATACAAAACTTCTCTATTTTTTTGTAACAAGACTCTTGTTGTAAAACTTTCATTACAATAGACCGAACATCTCTAACTTCTTCTATGTATTCCTGCAACAAGACTGTTGTTGCGAAAACTTGCAAGACCGCCGACGGCTGCAACGGAGAGAGCAGCCCGTGGTCTCCGCATCACCCCATTTGTTGCGGTATACCTTTTCGAAAACGGTGCTCAGTTGCAAGAACTGTAGTACGGAGCGCTCTGCATGGTCAGATGAGATTCAATGCATGGATAGGAGAGACAAAAATATGCGGCCATTTCGTCAGAGATAGAGATGAAGAGAAGTGGTGCGCTTACCCATCAAAACAGACGGAATGAGATGGCCGCATATTCAAAACGTTTTATCTCTTAAAGCGTGCGTGTAAATCTCGAATCAATTTCATCATTTGATTCCTTACATCGAGATCTTCAAAATTAGATCCCATGTTGACAGGTTTTGACGATTTTTTTCATAAAGAAATCAGACCAAGAAACCGGAAGAAAAAACCACACCGAGAGGACACATTTTTTATTCCTTTTCCAAAATAGGAGTGACCATGCCTTTGCGGAAGCAAACCCGTGGCTCTTGCGGAAGAAAAAAAAAAAGAAAACATGTTCTTTTTCTGTTTTCGAGAGACACGGCCGTGCCTCTCGAGAAAGCAAACCCGTGCCTTTTGTATAAGCAAATCCATACCTCTCGTGAAAAAAAGACAAAACACACTTTTTTTTCGTTTCCGAAAAGCACGGCCGTGCCTCTCATGAAATCAAATCCGTGCCTCTTGTGGAAGGGAAAAGAGACGGTTTTTTTTTCATTTTGCCGCGTCTCTTGCAGAAGCAAACCCGTGTCTCTCGCGGAAGAAAAAACACTTTTTTTCAAGAGGCACGGCCGTGCCTCTCACGGAAGAAAAAGAAAAAAGCGCGTTTTTTCATGTAAATTTGTTTTTATCCAAAAACTAAGTAAGACCGGTGAAAAACTGAAAAGTCAAAAAATACAAAAAAACATGTAAAATGCCAAAAACGCATGCGAAAAAAATAAAAATTAGAGAGAGCCTCCAGAGCGCAACATGTGGTGGCAATGGCGCGCTCTCAACCCACTTCAAGTGACCCTCGGAAGGCTCCCGAACTAGCGCTCTTTGATTAGTTGCTTTCGAGAAAGCCTTCACAACGAGAATCACACTTGGTTTAAAAAAAACGAGAGTCGCAAATCGCAATTGGCCACGCTTGTCCCCACTGGCGCATCAGTGGGGTTCTTCAGAGAAAGCAACATCCACAGAACTGGCGATATTTGAGTAGCTCGTGACCACAAATAACAAATTTGGCTTGCTAATTTCAAAAAGTGTACTGTATAGATTGTTTCTTTACACGAGCTCCTCAAATGTCTCAACGCCTCGTACCTAGAATATTCTCTCAACTTTTGTGTGTAAAGCTTTCAGAGTTTAAAAAAAATTATTTACTATTTTTTTGAATTTACTGTTCGCAGAGAGGAGATGAGCCTGGGCCATTTTGAATTCTCTACATCCACATTCCGTTCGTGTATGCCAGAGAAACGGCGTGTCCTCACAAAAATATCGTATGTCAACCCAAGTACCCAAAAAATGTCGTACACGAATGTGCACACGTTCATACATACAAATGCGTGGATTCTCGTTGTGAAGGCTTTCTCGAAATTTAAGAATTCGTGTGTCCTCATAAAAATAGAGCTCCCGCGTAGATTCCTGCCGTCTCCTTAGGTTTGGGTTTCTCGTCGCGGGTGTGTGACGGTGACATTTGGTGCGAGTTAATTTTGATATATTTAAGGGTTTAACGGCGACGGCTACAACTCCAGGACGCTGGTCCTTAAGGGCACGTGCACAAAGTTATCCTAACTATCATCGACAAGGTCAAACCGGCTCCGATAGGGGAGTGATGACAGCGACATATCGGCGGCTCGTTCTCAGCGGTGGTTCGGTGGTCCGGGGACCTCCATGTAATTTTTATTATGTTTGATTTGATGTGCTTTATACTTTGGTTGAACCTATATAATAGATCTGCATTTTTTTCTTCAAAAAACAGCAGTCTTCTCTTCCGCACACGTCCTCTCAGAGCTCATAACTTCAAATGCCAGTTCAATTGTGCCATCAACATCAGAAATCATACACTTATCTTTCTCCATTCCAGTCACGCCGCCGGCCGCACACAAACCACGATGAAGCCGCCAACCCAATCGGCGGGCAGAGTTAGCTCCGATCGACGTGCGCGCATCGTCTGGCCTCTGCACCGGCCGTCAAACCTGAAAACGACATTCCCCTAACTGATCAATGCGCCGGTCGTCAGCTGAACTTGTCTCGTGCTGAGGCGAGAAGTCAGAGGTAACATGGTGGCCCAATGCGGAGTGAAGTGCATCCTAGATCTTTGAACTATTTTTAAGGTGTCACATAGGTCCTTAAACTATGAAAAGTGCCATATAGGTCCTCAGAAATCCTTAAAGTGTAATAAGTGCGTATATATGTGACACCTCTGAAATAGTTTAAGGACCTACGTGACACCTTCGAAATAGTTTGAGGACCAGAATGACACACATATTGCACCTTGAGGACCTAGATGACGACTTTCATAATTTAAGGACCTATGTGACATCTCTGAAATAGTTCGAGGACCTATGATGCACTTCACTCCCCAATGCGATTCTTCGGTTAGCCTACCACTTAGTGCCAAACCGCCGAAGAAACTCAACGCATGCACACTAAAAAAGTAGAGATAGCTTCCCACTATCTCGAACCAGTCCATCTCCCCCTCGAATCACTCCTGAATCATCGCCACCCACGACCTCTATAAATTCAGGAGCGTGACGAGGAAGAGGGAGATAGGGCGAGAGAAGGTCTGGAGAGAGAGGATTTCATTTCAAAACGAAAAGATGGCAGCAATGGAAGATGACTCGTGCAGGAGGGCGGGCTCGATACCGTTCAAGTGGGAGGTCTGCCCTGGGACGCCGAAGCACACGAGGAGCGCGAGCGCCGCGGCGGCGGCATCGCCCGCCAAGGTGGCGCCCAAGCTGACGCTGACGCCGCCTCCCTCCATGGCGTCGTCGCCGTCGCCGTATTACCACCACTCGGCGGCTTCGTCGCCTCGCGTCACCTCCGCGCGCTCGGCGTCGGTGTCACCTTCCCGGCGCCGGCCCTACGCGTATGCCGGCGGTCACCGCCGAGCGCCGCCCACCGCCTTCATCGACGCCGCGCCTCGGCCAGCGGCGAAGGAGTACGGCAGCGCCGCGCCTCGGCCAGCGGCGAAGGAGTACGGCAGCGCCGCGCCTGAGCCAGATACGGCGGCGTTTGGGTGCTTCGCTCTGCCTATGCTCCGGAGGAAAGGCAGCAAGAAAGGCGCCGGCCTCGGGTCCGCGTCCAGCTTCAGCTCCAGCTCCAGCTCGTCTGGAGGCAGCTTCAGGTCGGACGGCGGAGGGCTGGGGATGCGGCGGTCGGCGTCGATCTCATCGGCCTCGTCGTTGCCACTGCCGCCCGGGAGGAGGTACGCCGCCCAAGCGAGGGCGGAGGTGGATGCTGCAACTGGCCGTGGCTGGTACTTTTGACTATTGTGTTTTGACTGGACGGCGACCGGCCGGCACGACACGAGCGCTGCCCAGCATTGTTGATGAAATTTAGGAGGAGGATATAACTTTGTGTGATGAGATGACGAGGTTTGAGATCTCAGCTTTTGTGAAAAACTAGATGATACCCCACGCGTTGCTACAGAAATTTATAGCTTTTATCATCGTATCTCAAAAGTAACAATTCAAGTTGGCGCTTCTGTAATAAGGCAATACTTGTTCGAAATGTGCAGCCGATACAAACTCTCCACCATGAAATAAATGACTCAACTTTACATTACAACTCCATTGAAATCGGGACCTTTATCAACAGTGGGCTACTGCGGCATACTTTGAAGGAGGAGGTCGTAGGTTCAAATCACATCCTTGCGATGATTGGATGCGTGCGAGATGCGGCGGATCCTTGACTTTTTCCTAGCGCTAGCGATTAGACACTTGGGCCAAGCCATCTGATCATGCCCAAAATCTATAGTTGGTCTGCAAGCATCTATGACCTTGTGGGATTATGAAGGCGAGTGTTTTTATTGGAAAAACTAGATGATACCCTGCGCGTTGCTACGGGAATGTATGCTTGAAAAACATTTCATTAAATATGGAAATGTTTGTTTGCAAAGATAGGGCTGAATGACCATAGTGTAAGTGATAGTTTCTAAATAACTTAATGGATCGTGGGATGCTCACAATAAAATATGCATTATTATTGAATACTATCTGATTCGAGGCCAAGTCCATTGCAATGCAAGAGTGTCGTGTTAAGAGAATGAACTCTCACTCATAACAATACTAAACCCATATGCACTGTGACTATGGCAGGCGTACAGATCCTTTTAACAAAAATGATTGCTGAGAAAGTACTAAGAATAAACTAAGTGTTCCATAGATAAAGCCCGTTGACATTCCCTACAGGGCAAAGGTCACACAATGAATATCATCTCCGCAACTTGAAAATCGAACTAAATTGACTATAATTATAATAAATATGACCTCAAGGCATTACTCCCTCCATTCCACTTTCTTAGGCATAGAAAGAAAACCAATCACAGGAACAAACTACGGAAATCCCAAGGAGAGAAAGATTGGTTGGATAGATAGCAGTACTTCGATCCAAATTGTGTCAAATCCTCAACTCTAACGCCTCGCTTGGCCTTCATAGATGTACATACTGAAGGGTGTAATCTTCATTTTTGTTTCTACCAGGGACAGGAAAATATTTCTGAAGTTCCCTTAGTAAAGTTGATTGAATGATTGGTGTCTTCTGATTTGGAGTGTCAGATTCAGTTATCTGAAAATCTCCAGTGGAGGAAATTCCTATGCTATGTAATACACACAAAAACAAATAGAAGGTTTGTACACATCAGTTGAAATGAGGTTAGTAGAGGCATTGTTGTAAAATTTCAGCAAAGAAAGGAAGCAAGGCATCATGATTAGCAGTCAAACATGTATATACGTCACTGTATAAACCTTCAGTTGCGTGTGTGTTTGGGAAATAATCTTCAGTACCAAAGGAAAATAAGAATAAAGTTTAGAGTTAGACTGCACCAAGTAACACATCACTTCGAAATTGCTTGAGCTATTTTGTTTACCAACCTGCATGCAATGTTAATAATCTGTCCACCAGAAGCAGGAAAGAGGAAAGTGACTTCAGTACACTTTTCAGGAAAGAAGCAAGATAATTTATTGTGCCTTGTGTATACATAAAGATCTTTAAGAAAAATAATTTGAGAGGGATAGAGAGGCTGCTTACAGAAGGTGAGGGCACATCGAAGGTAAAAATCACAGGGGATAGCTTGTTTCCTGACAACCCAAGACATACATGCATAAGTTTTTTTGGATGTTAAACGATCAATTTAGTAGCTTCATCACATTTTAGCACATCAAAATGCGACACACGGCACTGAAAACACAACTTTAATTCTCCAAAAAAGAATAATTACATCACCATAAAAATTTGTATGAGCCATGGCAGTAGCATAGTAATAAACCATTTAATAACCTCGTAGTTGCAACACCATAACAATCAGGACATCTCTGCATCTTTTGCGCACGTTAGGCACAGAGGATATGTGGCTTGAATCGCCTATCATGGATATGTCAAAAGATGCAGAAAAGGATGGTAAGTCAAGTCCATACACGTGCATGTACTAATTTTGCCTAATGGGCAAAGGGAAACTGAAAAGAAATACGAGGATATAAGATATTGTATAAATGAAGGATGTTGGCTGTGCACTGCAATTATCCCGTAAAACCTGTAAGTAAAATTTAAGGGTACCCACAACATGGATGCTTGTTGATCAAAGGCCTCCTGTAAAATAGCTATATGCATTAAATAAAGTAAATAAGTTTACATCTTAGTGAAATGTAAGCGCGCAAATCATACTGAATCAAAGAACGGCGGCCTGATGTGTAAACAGATTAATTAGTCATGGTGTTTTTGCCATAACAATATCAAGCAATAAAACTATGATGTCTAATGTGTGAATGAATGAATTAGTCATGATTTTTTGTCATAACAATATCAGGTATACACCATTAACAGGGTACTGTACTGGATTCTTTGTCCTTCAGATATTAATCCGAGATATATTTTGTCATCGCTGTACTTTCCTCATCTGCATCCTCTGAAATAACAATGAAGGGATAACACGTCAGAAGAGAACTATGTGAATCAAACTACCAGTTGAGCAGGCCATCACTGTAATAAACAATGAATTCGGCCAGCACAATTACTTGTTTCTAACTGTACTAATCTCTCTCTTTTTAAGATCTAATCGCAAAATCCTAGAACCCGACCTATTCAGAGAACAAAACCATGATCTCTCAGCTTATAAGTGCATATCCTGATGATTCTACAACACTCCACAAATTTTGGATCAGATCTTGTTGTGACGCAGAAGAAAAAGTGATAAAACAAAATCTCATCTATTTTCTAACCTTTTATATGGGCTGACCTCGGTTATAGAAGTAGGACGCCGATAAGTGCCACACGTGTGGGCGTTACGAAGTCCGCCCACACATTTTGTGTGGTGTATAAGAGGAACAGCCCACACACCTACGTGTGGGCAAAATAATTAGCGCCCACACGCCTCTTTTTTTTCCTCCCGATCCCTCTCACACGCGTGCGTGTGGGCGAAGTTGATAACGCCCACACGCCCGTATGTCAGGTCTCGTACCTCCTGGTCCCGCACGCCACGCGTGACGGTCACCGCGCGCCTGCAATTGCCATGGTCCAGACCCTCGTCCATGTTCGTTTAATTGCAGTTGCCATGTCGCTGAACTACGGTTGCCATGTCGGACAACTACAGTTTCCATGGTTGCTCAACTGCAGTTGACATGTATGGTCTGATCTAATGTAGTTGCCATGATTTCATAACTTTAGGAGTTGCCACATACTAACACTAGGCAGTTGAGAGAGTTGCCATGTGCTCACAAGCATGCTAGGGCAGTTGCCATGTAAAAAGAAAGAGTTGCCATCTGCTTACGTGCATGTTAGGGCAGTTGCCATGTACATGCACGTTAGGGCACTTGCCATGTACCATGCAAAAACATATGGCAACTCGGTAAAAAAGAGTTGCCATTTGCTTACATGCACATTAGACAGTTGCCGTGTACCCTGCAAAACACATGGCAAACTCGGGTAAAAAAAGAGAGTTGCCACCTGCTTATAAAAGCACACTAGGGGCAGTTGCCATGTGCAGTGCAAAAACACATGACAACTAGCAGCTTAGGTGTGGGAGAGGAGAAGGGCGTGTGGGCAAGATGCCAAATGCCCACACACTGACCCTTATGTGTGCGTGTAAAGTGGCGTGTGGGCGAACTGCTGAACACCCACACACCAGTCCCTCCTGTATGGTGAAACGACCGTGTGGGCGACCGGCTGAACGCCCACACACCAGGCCAGTCCTACGTGGCACTAGAAATATGCCAAGATTCGTGCGCTCACGAACGAACGTGGATCCACGCGTGTGGGCGAGATGCAAACGCCACACGTGTGGGCGTTAACATTTCCGTAGAAGTATGGCGCAACTCCTCACCAACGAATCCGACGATGCGTGGGTCATGGTAGCTCCTCCCCGTCAAATCCGGCATTGGTGTGGGTTAGAGAAGTTAGATGATGCGTCGTTACCAAGGGCAGCAGAGAGGTGAACATGTGTGTTCGAGGATTTGAAGACGGGAAAGGTAGCGTGGGTGGCGGAGCTCGGTCGCAGACCATATCGAATGGTAGAGTGGCACAGGTCATCGCAGCTCGTCACCATCGAATTCGGCGGTGGCAAGAGTTGGTGAGGTTGGATCCAGCGCTGCCGGGATAGCGGAGAGGTGAAGGGATGGCCGGGGAGAGGGGCATGGGAAAGAAATAAAAGATGAGGAGAGCAATGGAATCGTCAGAGACCCCGCAAAAAAACGGAATCGTCAGAGAAGATTAGCAGGTTTGCTGTCAAGGATAAACAAAAACTGAAAAAATGACATGGAGGGTTGCATGTCAGACGAAATTTAAGTTGAAGTTGTTGACGTGGCAGGCCTGCTGAGATGGATAGGCTGCATGTCAAAAGAAATAACATAATGGGGATAAACCATTTAGGTATTATAGATGTCTGGAGACTGTTTGCTTTTACTTATTTGCTCAGCAAATGGGGATGAACAGTTGCTCACATGATGTAACAACCGCGCAACAAAATAAAAGGACCGTGAATCGTAGTTTTTTTAAAATACTTTTTTTTACAAAATGTCAAAACTATATCCTTGTTAACAAAAAATCAATTCTCACGGATGAAGAATCACTCACCCTTCTAGTCGTGGATGAAAAGCCTTTTTTCTATCCGATTTTACACAAAGAGATGTCTTGGTTATGATAGCTACGAAAGGGAATGAAAAGAGGCTGTCCATAAAAGCATCTCTAGCCGATATCGTGGCATCTGGCTGATCTTCTAAATGTGTCAGAGTTAGAGGAGTAAATTTTTTACTCCTCAGCCTAGTTTCTTTTCAGAAAAGAAGGAAGACTTCCGGCCTCTGCATTTGAATGATGTATGCAACCACTTTATTAATTGTCCACACAAGATCTTATAAAGTAATATAACAGTAAGATTAAAGCCACCATCTAGGCAACATCTATCGCTACTCCTATCCAATTTAATGAAGGAATGCTGATAGTCTGGGGCTAATACGAAACATACATCGTAGCCAAACCTAACATCTAAGACATGAGGTCTCATTCAGGACGCCTGTCGGGTATGAAGCACCCACCGGTCCGACGCACTCCTCAACCAGGACGCCTGTCGGGTATGGGGCACCCACCGGTCCGACACACTCCTCAACCAGGACGCCTGCCGGGTATGAGGCCGCCGCAGCCACCTGCCAACAATCCATCTTCAGAGCTGTACTGCTGCATCTACCTTGCCCGGTCTAGCTGCCGTCGACGCCACCACGACGCCAGTCCGCATCACCCTCCTGCGCGAGCCCATCTCCATGCATCAGAAGCCGAGTCACCACAGCGCCATGCTGCCGAGATCCGCCGCCATCAATGAGTGAGATGACACACCGCTCCACCAAAGGATACTTCCTCTGGTCCCTCGATCACGTGTGTACCTCCAAGAATGACGCCCCTAAGGGGGGAACGACACCACAACGCCGTCGTCATCCGATCTAGGGTTTCCCCCGGAGGTACCAGAGAGTGGCCTTGAACTTCTCCACGGCGACGCCTTCAAGAAGGGAATGATGCAGATAGCGCCGCCACCGCCGGCCTTGGCAGTAGCCGAAAGCAAGTTTTCACCCAGATCTGTTCGAAGGAATCCAACTCCCGTGCACGACCGCCGCCATCACCAGGCCGACCACACACCGCCGCCGGCACCTCCACGATGCCCAGAGGCCGCGAGACTCGCCGCCACGACCAGGCCCGAGCACCACCCAGATCCAATCTGGGGTCAAGAGCCCTAGGCCACAACCGTTGTCTAGGCGGCACCACCAGACGATACATGCCCTCCAACCAGCCGCTAAGCGAGCCACCGCCGGAGCTTCGAAGCGTCGCGCCACCAAGCCCACAGGGAGTGACTAAGTCACCGTGAGGAAGAAGGGAAGCCGCGCCAGGGGAGAAGCCCCGCCGTCGCCGGCACTGCCTGGGCTTTGCCCAGCGGTGGCTCTCGGCGGCGGCAAGGGGGAGGAGAGGGTGGAGGAAGGCCAGCGGCGGGGGCGGCTATGGTTCCCCCGTGTCGCCTCGGAGAGGGACGCGGGGGACGGGGCGCTCAGACTCCTCAGCCTAGTGGGCGACTAAAAATATTCCGAGCTCGGTGGATGGAGTAAAACTGTTCTTTGCGCGAAGGTCTTCATGTGGCCCATCGGTGACTCGCGTGAAGCCCCCTTGTCGACGGGACAACCTCGGGCCTCACCGGTGACCTTGCTTCATGGAGGTGTACGCGGGCGTGGTGCTTCTGCCCTCGTCGGGCCTAGCGCAGCTGCTCTTTCCCTCATCAGCGTTGCGTGCCCAGAGCACCGCCCTGTTCTCCTGCTAGTCTAGGAGAATCTGCCAACACCAAAAGCCGATGTGTAATGCAAGCGAAATTTCAGAATTCTGCGTCAAAAATTCAAAAGTCGAGACAGGATGTTGACTAGTTCGTAGTACAACTCTGGTGGGTTCCCCATCGCCACCTACGAAGATGTCGACGTGCGAGGCCAGCCAAGGAATGCACAGGTGTGGAGCGAGTGAGCGAGAGTACTGTTGCGAGGACGGCGACACTGGGCACCTGTACAAATTTTGATATTCCGTTCATGGGCATTTGCAAGTGGTGTTGGAACTGCCAGTCCCTCGCCACTGCCCTCCTCTCTCTGTCACTCAGCTCTCTCTCTCTCTCTCTCTCTCTCTCCATGGCTCACCCAAGGAAGAAGAAGGGAGGAGGAGGAAGAACACGGTGGACACATGGATGTTTCCGGCGCACGAACGCATCCTTGATTCCTCGAGCACGAACTCGACAGTGTCAACCTGTCACAACGCCACTGTGAGGCTTTATACCTCGAGCCAGCGCATCGGGCACGCACCCACGCCTCCACTTGCACCCGATCGTGCCCGCGCTCTCCGCGCTCTGACCGCGCCCGCGCCGCGCCCAAACGCGCGCTTCTCGCGGTGAGCCTCGCTAGATCGCGCCCGATCGGACCGCTGGGCTCGCCAACAGACCCACAGGCACACGCACGCCTACGGTGTACACTTGCACAATCACCCCGTGCACCACATGCATGCACGCACACACAAACACCCGCGGCACCAACACGCCCGACCCGGCCAGCTCGCGCCCATACACGCGCTGGTCGCGTCCGGTGCATTGTCGTGGCTTATTCGTCCAACACTCACGCTCTAAGCCGTGGCTTAGAGCAGCCCAGCGTCCTCGACACCGTCGTCCACCAGCAGGGCTCACTCCAGCACCGGTGCCTTCTTCATCTGTGGGCATTCCCGCTTGAAGTGTCCACGGTCGCCACATTTGTAACAGCGACCACGCCGGTTCCCGCCGAAGCCCGACGCCTCACTGGGCACGACGTCGTCGTCCCGTGGACCGCCTTGACGCCACTCCCGCACCCTCCACTGCACCGCCGTGTACAACAGCTCGCCGTCAGCCCACTCACCGCCCGCCTGTCCGCGTCGCCGTAGCCGTTTGTCGAACGCCTTCAGGCGCCCCAATGCATCCTCGAATAGCAGCGTGGACAGGTCGCAGAACTGCTCCATCCCGGCGACCGCCACGTACAGGCAATCCGGGACGCAGTCCAGCAGCTTCTTCACCATCGTCGTATCCTCCAGCACCGATCCTAGACCGGCGTAGTGCGCTGCCAAGCTGCTGATTTTTCCGGCGAAGTCATACAGCGTCTCGCCGCTCCCCATCCGCAGCAGCTCGAAGTCGCTCCGCAGTGTAGCCAGCTGCGCTGCCCTGACACGATCGACCCCGACGAAACGCGCCTTGACGCTGGCCCAGACCTTCGCCGCCGTCTTCTTCGAGGCCACATGCAGGAGCAGGTTTTCCGCGAGCACGCCGAGCAGGTACGTCCTCGCCGGCTTGTCCTTCTTGGCAATTACGGCCGCCACCGCGTCCTTCGGCATGACCACCGCCTCCCACAGCCCGGCCGCGTCGAGGTTCGCCTCGACCTTGATGGCCCACGCCGTGTAGTTGTCGCTGGTGAGCTGCGGCACTGACTGCGGCAGTGCTTCGCCCGCCCCGCCGCCGTACGGGACGATCGACATTGCCAGCGCGCCCTGATCCTCACGTGGCTCTGATGCCAATTGTTGGAACCGCCAGTCCCTCGCCGCTGCCCTCCTCTCTCTGTCACTCAGCTCTCTCTCTCGCCGTGGCTCACCCAAGGAAGAAGAAGGGAGGAGGAGGAAGAACACGGTGGACACAGGGATGTTTCCGGTGCACGAACGCCTCCTTGATTCCTCGAGCACGAACTCGACAGTCTCAACCTGTTACAACGCCACCGTGCGGCTTTATACCCTGAGCCAGCGCACCGGGCACACACCCACGCCTCCACTCGCATCCCGACCGTGCACGCGCTCTCCGCACTCTGACCGCGCCCGCGCCGCGCCCGAACGCGCGCTTCTCGCGGTGAGCCTCGCTGGATCGCGCCCGATTGGGCCACATGAACCGCCAACAGACCCACACACACACACGCACGCCTATGGTGTACACTTGCACGATCAGCACCACACGCACGCACGCACACACAAACACCCGCGGCCCCGACACACCCGACACGGCCAGCTCGTGCCCATACACGCGCTGGTCGCTGTAGGGGAACGCGGCAGAAAACAAAAAATTTCTGACCTACACACCAGCCCAGGACCACTATGGAGACTGCATACATGGTTTGACCTTTTTCATTACCGACTCGTAGCGCGGCGGGAAGTAGAGTCGATGACGATCGACGGTGCAGATCCCCGCAGCTAGGATTTACAACCTCCCAACCGCGAGGATGTATACCCTCATCTGCTCCTCAGACAGCCCTTCGGGAGGCGGTCGAACATCCCCCTGAACGGTGTCGCGGAAAGCCCTTCGGGAGGACCTTCGAAACTCGAACGGTCACTCGGGCAGCCCTTCGGGAGGACCTTCGAAACTCGGAAGGTCACACGGACAGCCCTTCGGGAGGCACTCACGAACTAAGACCGAAACTACGATCTCTCTACAGAGTTGCACACATACGGTGTCATCTACCCGGCAGGGCTTCGCCGTCCAGAACAAGTTCCTGCCGGAACCTAGACAGCCTTACGGCTCTACGAAACTCTTTTCGTGGGAGGGAGAGAAGAAGCCAGATAATGCATGGCATGTGTATGAGAGCAAGGGATGAGTTTGGAGGTCTGCCCCTCCACCTCTATTTATAGGAAATCCCAAGGTGTAGGGTAGTTTCACATAAAAACCCAAAATGCACATGAATGAAGTCCTTCCACAAGGACCTAGGAGTGAAACCAAGGAACAAGAGGGTCCCAAAGGGAGGATACCCCATGTGGCCGGCCACACCCCCATGAGGGGCCCAAAAAAATGGCTCCTATCCATCCATGTCATCCCCAAGATCTTTCGGAGCAAAGCCCCAAAAGGTGGCTTTCCATAAAGTAACCATAAAGCTGATTTTCACTATTCACGACGACAATTTTCAGCGTCTGATCGAACTGAAAATATTTATGTGGGCTTAGAACATTTCCAATACCCACCATAATAATTTTCAATGCGTTCTGGAACAATTCCAGTTTAGTGATTTTCATCTGTGAAAAGCATCTGAACCGGTTCCTGCAGCTCCGGAACATTTCCGGTTTTTATTTCTGAAAATTCCAAAAAGTTTCCAGAATGATTCTGGCACCCTCCAAGAATTATCAGGCATGTGCCGAAACCATTTTGACTTAATGGCATACCCTGAAACAACTTTTTCGGTTTCACCGAAACTCATCCGGTGACCTCTCTCTGCGGAACTTTTCCGCTGTCCGAAACTTTTCGGTGTCCGAAACTTTTCGGTGATTTTCTCTCAGACTCCCTGTCTAGTATTCAGCAGATAGATGACCCTTAAGCGTGTGACCCTATAGGTTCGGTGAAGTATAAACATGACCCGGAACCCCTTCCGATCAATGATCAACATCGGAGCCGTGGACACCCATATTGACCCCTATACCCACATGAATGAATATTCGAGTGAACCTCCAGTTGCAGTGAGCTATTCCTGTTGCTTCGCGATATGTCACAAACACCTGAGGTGAGATTTGTTGCATCCCCGTGGACGAACAATTTGTCCACCATGCAAGTTACCTCGTTACCGGTTTTGTTCTCTTTTCTCGTTTCCGTGTTCCGGCATCCCAGTGATCAAATCACAAGGTGTCTGGCCAGACGATTATGGATACCGTAACACCGAGAGGGCCCGAGAGTATCTCTCCATCGTCGGAGGAGCAAATCCCAATCTTGAGCTATCAAGTTACTTGACATACTTTTCCATGAACCCGTAAGCCGCCGTAATAGTCACCCATTTACGAATGACGTTTAAAAAACCCCAAAGTTCATGAAGCAAGCATGAAGAAACTCAATACTCTCATGGTCTAAGGAATCATGCAAACATTAACCATCTCTGTGTTATGTACCATTAACTTGTGACGAATGAATCTCATAGCATAACATCAATCCGGGTCGATTCAACACAAATGTTCTCTTAACATTGTGCCCTCAAAATTGCTGGCATAGACATGCCCATGATCAGGAAAATAGAACCAACATGCAACACTTGAGCTAGTCTTAGAGGCCAGACTAGGAATACTTCTTACCGTTTATTATTCCACACGTGCATATGAGTCTTCCTCCGAGCCTCGTGGATATTGCAGACTCGAGAATCATTGCAGTTATAGCATGGAACATAAACATAATTATGAACTCAGAGATAAATAATATCATTTATTATTGCCTCTAGGGCATATCTCCTACAGACTCCCACTTGCACTAGAGTCAATAATCTAGTTAATGCTAATGCACTTTACACCTATGGCATACCGGTGTAAAAAATGCTTCGCATGTGGTATAGCCTGATGTCCATCGGATCTGACAACTTTAGCTCCATGTGTATCTCTGCATATCCTTGCGTTTTCACACTTTCACAAAATTCATACTTTGTGCGGACTTGGCTTTGTATATATGTGAATCATTGGTCGAAACCTGATTCCTCAGACTGAGTTGTGGAGCAACTATCTGCAATAGTGTCCCATTGACCAAAGCCTTCTTGGAACCATACTAAGTTCATGAATGAACTATATGATTCAACATCTTTGTCTTTTTTTTGCTTCTAAAGCAGCAACATACTCCGCCTCTGTTATAGAATTCGCCACAGTAACTTGTTTGGAACAATTTCCAACTAACTGCACCACCATATTGTGTTACACAAAACCCTCAATTTAAATCAAAAATCGCATAGAGAAAAGATCAAGACTGTTTCGATGTAACATTTTACAACAAACTCTTCATGATCTCCGCTTGCGAGAAAACATATCATCAGTACTTACTCTAGTACTCAATGACATCTTTCACTGTTGTCCAACGATCAGTACTTTGATCACTTTAGTATCCATACTCGCAACACCTTGGGAGTATCGGACATATCTGGTTGTTTTACATACCATGGAATACATGATTAATCCAAACACAAAACTGTGTGGAATCTGCATCATGTATTTTGCTCATTAGTGTTTTGGGACACCGAGTCTTGCAAAAACTCTTTCCATGTGACTTAGTCAAGAATCACTCCTTGGCGTTTTAAATGCTAAATAGGTTTTAGCACCTTGTCATTATGTATTCATTGCTTAGCCACTTTAGGTAAATCTATCTCCATAAATCATCATGCCTAAAATTGAGGCTATTTAGCCTAAGTACTTCATCAAAAACAATTTCAAATGAAGTCCTAATTCAAGTCAAGAAATTTATTTCCAATTAACAATGTGTCAAGCACACAAGGTTTTTAGAAATATTATTACGCTCCCACTTACTTTCTTGAATTACAAGTATCTTCGTTACCCATTGATGTAGTCAGAAACCTTTGACCATTTCATCAAAGCACGAAGATTCCAACTCCATTTTGCTCTCTTCTGTCCATCGCTGGAACTCTGAAGTTTGCACCCTTACTAGCATCCTCTGGATAGACAAAATGCCTTGGACTGTAACACATGCAAGTCCTTGGTTTCATTTCCATTAGATGGAAATCCTATTGTCATCCATGTTTCATATCTCATGATTAAAATATGTTTTAATTGCTAGTTCAACCCAAACCGACTTTAAGCATCGCTACGATGAAAACAACCTTATCGTAGTCAACTCTTGAACTTGTTATTTCAACAAGTCGAGCTTTATGGATAAAACATTTTTATCTGTATCAGTTTAAAGTTCCATAAATATTCGTTAGACTCTAAGTCTTCCGAAAGGTGTATCAAGGTTTTAATCTTGAATCACTTATATGGAAACTAACTCGGGTTGTATTGGCATTTAGCCAATTTCGGAGTCAGGGCCCATCAACGCTTCCTTGTGTATCGTAGGTATAATGTTGTCAAACAACAATATCTCGTTTGTGCACCTGAGAGGTTTGCACGAGCCTTGCCTACGTGGTTCAGCTGCAAGTTCAACCGAAGTTCATACATTTTATTGTAGAGATTTCCGTATCAGTCGCAGTAGGAAACTCTGGAATTACTTCCAATGTCTCTTTCCTTTGATCTGATGACGAAGATACTGTTTATCTCGTTGAGTTGCACTATTCTCCCACTCACCTTTTTGAAAGAACCATTCTCTTTAAAAGTACAACGTTTCGCGGCAAAACTATTTGCCTCGGTATAGTGAGGGAGGAATACCCAACATTTTGGTATAACCTACAAAGTAGCACTTGTCTGATTTGGAATAGGTTTGTAACCTTTTACACAAGCCCCATATTCCAAATGTTAAGAAAAGATATAACATGGTTGGGCGTACCATACCACGGCTTCATTTCAACAGACCCGATGTAGCCCTTTTCAGTGTAAAAGCCGCAGTCTCTAAAGCATCACTTTAAAAAGGATAATGGCAAATTTATTTATGTCATCTTTGACCTTACCATGTCATAAATGGTTTGATTACATCTTCATAGACATTCCACTCATAGTGGTGTTCCGGAAGGTGTAAGTTATGAAACTCTTTTCACAACTCATCAAACATTCGCTAAACTTGTAACTCAGATATTCCTTTCTGCAATCAAATTGTAGAAACATAATTTCCTTGTTACAATAACTTCTACTTCATTTTTGAAAACCTTTCGAATGATTTCAAAAGATCCGGACTTACGTCTCATCAAGCAAATATCCATATATCTACTTGAGTCATGTCTGAAGATATATAAATCCACTACTTGCAACAACATTTATTGAACTACACACATCAAAATGTATGATCACCAATAAGTTTGTTGCTCATTCCTTATGGCCTGTGAACGGTATTTCAGTCACTTCACTTTTCGGAGGAAAGTTGCAAGTGTCAGATAATTCAAAATAAAAAAGACTTCAAAATCCATCATAATGGAATTTTCCATGCGGGTTTCTCCAATGTGACCAAATGTAGTGCCACACTTGTGTGGTATTCTTTTAGTCTTGCCACATTTAGCGTCAGTGTTACGAATGTATCATATTACCATCAATATTCATAACATACATCCCATCTTGGATGGAAGCATGACCCTCCATGTTATTCATAATACTTAACAACAATTGTTGTTTTTATGAACAAATCTTTTGCAATAAACATTATGCAATGGGCTAGAGTGTAAGAAACTCTAAAATGAATTATGAAAGTAAACCCAGAGGTATTGTATTATTATCAATATTCATAACATACATCTCATTCATAATGAAAGTATGACCCTTGTGTTATTCATAACATCGAACATAAAAGGTTCTCTTATGAACAACCTTCTTGCAAGATACCTTATGCAATGGGCTAGAGTTTGTAAAACTCTAAATGAATTATGAAAATAAATACAGACAACAATACACCGATGGAAGGTATAGTAACATTTACTATGTTCCCTGTGTATACCTTAACCTCATTTCTGGCTAGTCTTTAGGCCATAGTAGCTCTTACATTGATTCGCAACAGAATGCAATCGAGTGGGCATCTTTGTGATTAACTCACAATACCCAAGAATTAGTGATTAACATGTTTAACCATAATTCCCAAGAACTATATCTTTGACCAGCCTACTATACATCAAAAACTTGTATGACATTCATACATGAGCTAGATATTCCAGTCATCTCTCTTTCTGCCTTTATACTTCTAACTGTTTAACTTTTAGTATTTCTCCTACTCGCAGAAGAAGCGCCCAACTTAAGAGTGGCGTTAGCCCCGGACTTCCTAGGCGTGTAAGTCATACTAACACCCTTTGGACACATCCTTTCTCTTTAAGTTGTTGTTTTATTCACCTTTCATTATATGACATGCGTTCTTCTGGATCCCTTTCCCAATAGTCAAATGCATAGTAAACACTTTTACTAATACTTGCAAACAAACATTGCTTTGTTTGTATCTGAAAATAATTTTCAGTTCCACGAATATCATATAACTATCCCAACTTTCGAAGTTTGGGTTTCATGGAAGCAAACATATTCCACTTGACCGTAACACAATTCTAGCTTTTGGATCGAAGGACGAGAGTCACATGATCCATAGCATTAGCGGGAGGATATGGAAAGCATGCGATAGGACAAAATCCTTCTCGGCACTTTTGAGGACAATCCTCACATTACGTTACCAAACATAAAGTTTTAACCAGATATTTAACAGCTATTCAATTTTAACAGGTAAAGTGGAATCACGGGCCATTATTCTACAACTATTTTGCAAGAAACACTTAGACAGTGTTCATAATTAATTGCACTAAGAATTAAACATGTTAATTCAACAGTGCGCTCCCACTCAAATCAATATCTCTCATAATTGATTTAGAGTGATTCAAGATCCATATTTCTATTCGATGCCATTGACGGGTTCATCACTGATGACACGAATTTCAATCGGTAGGCCAACTTGTCGATCACATCTCTACGTGATTCTTGTTCATCTTTCGATGGGCGTGTTCCGAGCTCAGTACTCTCCTGCCTGAACGTCAAAGACAACCAAGTGATCTTGCTGCGAGGTCTGACCTCACCCGCCTCATTCCTCTCGATTCGTTCATGCTCATGTGTACATGGCGCACCCCGAAATGATACGAATTTCAGATGGTGCTACACTTGGGTGAACACTAACTACTTTGATATTTTAAGTGAGAGATCACCCTAATAAAAAAGCGACTACCGTGCAATCAAGACGGGTGCATCATAAGGGATAAACATCTCAGGCAATTCATGATAGCATGATATGGTATAGCCCTTTTTGACGGAGAAGTCTTTCATTCCTTCGTCTTCGGCATTCGCGTCGGTGTTCACCTTCACGAAGATTGCCACCACCTTGTCGATGCACCAGATAATATTGCTATCTCTATAGCTAATAAAATAAGTGCATTACTTAAGGTTGACACGCAGGTCATTAAAGTGACAATCATATGGCTCCAGCCATCATGCCGAATCATGACACGTAGGTCATGTTAATTACATCATATAGTCATCTCATACATAATCAAATTGAAGATGAGCATTGCTATACCACATCACATGCACATCCTGCAAAACCAAGTTAGACGCCTCTAATCGGTTTTTGCAAAATTTTATTTTACGTGGCTTCTAAGGTTTTGACTTAAACCGCAGCTACCAATGTTTTCTCATCAAGTATGATTATTCAAGTTGCTAGATTAACATCTCGGGGTGTATGAAACATGAGATAATTAAATCTCGATCCCCATACTAAACTTCGTCATATGCATGACCCCCGTGCAAATCATATTTGCAATGCCCTTTCATCTGCGAATTTCATCTTTATTTTGACTACGGCAGAACCCAAAGAACTGATAGCACTTCCATGATCAATCAGGATCACGGATTGCCAGAACTTTGTCAAATTCCACCCTGCTGTCTCGAGATTGAGCAAACGCAAATTCTAGGGAAGCAAGAAGAACGTCGGGTAACAGATTTCATCTGTCACCAGCATAAATAATTTTCAACAATAGATCTCATCTACTACCTAATTATATTATGCAATACCCATACATCTCCATGTATTCTAGATCGAAACCTGCATCTATGCATAGCATGGCTCATGATGCCACTGTAGGGGAACACGGCAGAAAACAAAAAATTTCCGACCTACGCACCAGCCCAGGACCACTATGGAGACTGCATACATGGTTTGACCTTTTTCGTTACCGACTCATAGCGCAGCGGGAAGTAGAGTCGATGACGATCGGCGGTGCAGATCCCCGCAGCTAGGATTTACAACCTCCCAACCGCGAGGATGTATACCCTCATCTGCTCCTCAGACAGCCCTTTGGGAGGCGGTCGAACAACCCCCTGGACGGTGTCGCGGACAGCCCTTCGGGAGGACCTTCGAAACTCGAACGGTCACTCGGGCAGCCCTTCGGGAGGACCTTCGAAACTCGGACGGTCACACGGACAGCCCTTCGGGAGGCACTCACGAACTAAGACCGAAACTACGATCTCTCTACAGAGTTGCACACATACGGTGTCATCTACCCGGCAGGGCTTCGCCGTCCATCACTAGTTCCTGCCGGAACCCAGACAGCCTTACGGCTCTACGAAACTCTTTTCGTGGGAGGGAGAGAAGAAGCCAGATAATGCATGGCATGTGTATGAGAGCAAGGGATGAGAGTGGAGGGCTGCCCCTCCACCTCTATTTATAGGAAATCCCAAGGGGTAGGGTAGTTTCACACAAAAACCCAAAATGCACATGAATGAAGTCCTTCCACAAGGACCTAGGAGTGAAACCAAGGAACAAGAGGGTCCCCAAGGGGGGATACCCCATGTGGCCGGCCACACCCCCATGAGGGGCCCAAAAAATGGCTCCTATCCATCCATGTCATCCCCAAGATCTTCTGGAGCAAAGCCCCAAAAGGTGGCTTTCCATAAAGTAACCATAAAGCTGATTTTCACTATTCACGACTACAATTTTCAGCGTCTGATCAAAGTGAAAATATTTATGTGGGCTTAGAACATTTACAGTACCCACCATAATAATTTTCAACGCATTCTGGAACAATTCCAGTTTAGTGATTTTCATCTGCGAAAAGCATCTGAACCGGTTCCTGCAGCTCCGGAACATTTCCGGTTTTTATTTCTGAAAATTCCAAAAAGTTTCCAGAATGATTCTGGCACCGTCCAAGAATTATCAGGCATGTGCCGAAACCATTTTGACTTAATGGCATACCCCGAAACAACTTTTTCGGTTTCACCGAAACTCATCCGGTGACCTCTCTCTGCGGAACTTTTCCGCTGTCCGAAACTTTTCGGTGTCCGAAACTTTTCGGTGATTTTCTCTCAGACTCCCTGTCTAGTATTCAGCAGATAGATGACCCTTAAGCGTGTGACCCTATAGGTTCGGTGAAGTATAAACATGACCCGGAACCCCTTCCGATCAATGATCAACATCGGAGCCATGGACACCCATATTGACCCCTATACCCACATGAATGAATATTTGAGTGAACCTCCAGTTGCAGTGAGCTATTCCTGTTGCTTCGCGATATGTCACAAACACCCGAGGTGAGATTTGTTGCATCCCCGTGGACGAACAATTTGTCCACCATGCAAGTTACCTCGTTACCGGTTTTGTTCTCTTTTCTCGTTTCCGTGTTCCGTCATCCCAGTGATCAAATCACAAGGTGTATGGCCAGACGATTATGGATACCGTAACACCGAGAGGGCCCGAGAATATCTCTCCATCGTCAGAGGAGCAAATCCCAATCTTGAGCTATCAAGTTACTTGACATACTTTTCCATGAACCCGTAAGCCGCCGTAAGAGCCACCCATTTACAGATGACGTTTAACAAACCCCAAAGTTCATGAAGCAAGCATGAAGAAACTCAATACTCTCATGGTCTAAGGAATCATGCAAACATTAACCATCTCTGTGTTATGTACCATTAACTTGTGACGAATGAATCTCATAGCATAACATCAATCCGGGTTGATTCAACACAAATGTTCTCTTAACATTGTGCCCTCAAAATTGCTGGCATAGACATGCCCATGATCAGGAAAACAAAACCAACATGCAACACTTGAGCTAGTCTTAGAGGCCAGACTAGGAATACTTCTTACCGTTTATTATTCCACACGTGCATATGAGTCTTCCTCCGAGCCTCATGGATATTGCAGACTCGAGAATCATTGCAGTTATAGCATGGAACATAAACATAATTATGAACTCAGAGATAAATAATATCATTTATTATTGCCTCTAGGGCATATCTCCTACAGTCGCGTCCGGTGCATTGCCGCGGCTTATTCTCCCAACAAGTGGCACAGCCGGTGGAGACCGTCACGACGGCGGAGGCCGGCGGACATGTGGTCGGTGGCGCATCGCTGGCGTGGTCGCCATCGTCACCGCTTGCCGCGAAGACACATAACAAGTGGTCAACGGAACGCACAGGCCAATTGCAAGTTTTACTCCACTAAGTTTAGGAGATCTGCTAGTTTGGCCGAAATTTAGTGAAGTAAAAATAGTCCACTAAGTTTTACTCGTCGGTTTACTCCTCTATTTTATTTTTAGGGATCAGCTTGAGATACTCTAAGTGAAGAAACAAACCGGCAAAGGATCATCCCGCTGCACTGTAGCTCCCCTGGTGGAACCCTTCTGCCATGAGGACCGCATGAATGTGGAGAATGAATTTTGCCGTTCAATATACACTGATCGACACAAGCCAACGTCCAACTCCCTGATTATTTTTTCAATTAATCGCACCCATCTACTCATCTAGATTCCACCATCCTCATAGACAATGTCTTTCAGAAGAACTCTGGTATTCAATTCACACTAAAAGTTAGAGAGCTTTGGAGATTGAATTGACCAATGGCTCATTGATTAGAACTCCTATGAATAAGGCTGACAAAGTGACAAGGAAAGTTCATGTCTGAACCGCATTTCGATGACTGTGTCAAGTTGATGACAGAGTTAGCAACATCTGGTTCATGTTTGCGATGGCGCGGATAGTGATGTGCGCGGCCAACAACAACGATAGATAGAGGGACAATGTCTAGGAGGATGACGGTATCTAGATGAGTAGATGGATGCTAGTAATTAGGAAAATATCACCGAGCGTGAGATAGGTGTGCGCCGGTCGGTGTAGATTGAATGACAAAATTCGTCCTCCACAATGCACTTTTCAAGTTCATTTTGTCTGAACCAAGGTTGTCCAAATCATGACTGAATTGTACGATTCTACAATGTCACGATCCAAACTAACCACTCGGATTCTATGATTTTGATTACTTAAGATTCTTGATTTGCTATCCAACCATTGGAGCTCCAATACGATTCAAAATTATGATTCTGACAATTTTGGTCTGAAAGTATTCTCCACATCAATCCAGTGTGAGTGGTGGGAGGATTCAGCTAGAGGAACTATGGTGCAGCATGGATAATCATATGTGAGTTTCACGTTTGTTGTATGTGTGGGTGGCCTCTTTTTCGTTCACATGAGTATTGAGAACGCTGATCCGAAAAAAGCTCAGGCCCCCGCGTCGCTCATCCTGGGTGACACGGGCGGCGGCACCGTCCCCCGCCCAACCTACCTCTCCTCCTGCCCCTCCCTCCCGCCGTTGCCGGAGGACTCTAGTGCGGCTGACGGCGGCGGCGGGGTCCGTGCTTGTGGTTGTTCTTTCCGAGGTCACAGGGACCCAAACAGATCGAATCCATCCACGGTCTCAAGTGAAAGCCAGATTTTCAATTGGTCAGACGTGCATGCGTTGCTAGTCAAGAAATCAATCAAGGTGCCTATGTGCTTGCTTGAGCCTAGCATGTACGCTCTCATCGACGGCGATAGAGACGATCGACTCTGCAGCTCGTACGACTCCGTGCTTGATGCAGCGGCCATCGCTGGTGTGGCTGGTACGCCTAGATCTCACCCGGGAGCAGCCTCGATGTGGATCACACTGGCCACCGAAAGATCTTCATGAGGGTTTTGATACGTCCATTTTGCATCATGCTTTTATATCGATATTTATTGCATTATGGGCTATTATTACACATTATGTCACAAAACTTATGCCTATTCTCTCTTATTTTACAAGGTTTGCACGAAGAGGGAGAATGCCGATAGATGGAATTCTGGGCTGGAAAAGGAGCAAATATTAGAGACCTATTCTGCACAACTCCAAAAGTCCTAAAAATCCATGGAAGTCAGTTTTGGAATATATATAAAACATTGGGCGAAGAAAGCACCAGAGGGGGGCCACCCACCATCCACGAGGGTGGGGGCGCGCCCTATCCCCTTGGGCGCGCCCCCGGTCTCATGGGCCCCTGGCAGGTCTCTAGTGCCCATCTTTTGCTATATGAAGTCTTTTGCCCTGGAAAAAAATCAGAAGGAAGCTTTTGGGACGAAGTGCCGCCGTCTCGAGGCGGAACCTTGGCGGAACCAAACTAGGGCTCCGGCGGAGCTGTTCTACCGGGGAAACATCCCTCCGGGAGGGGGAAATCATCACCATCGTCATCATCATCGATCCTCTCATCGGGAGGGGTTCAATATCCATCAACATCTTCATCAGCACCATCTCATCTCAAACGCTAGTCCATCTCTTGTATCCGATCTTTGTCTCAAAACCTCAGATTGGTACCTGTGGGTTGCTAGTAGTGTTGATTACTCCTTGTAGTTGATGCTTGTTGGTTTATTTGGTGGAAGATCATATGTTTAGATCCTTTATGCATATTAATACCCCTCTGATTATGAACATGAATATGATTTGTGAGTAGTTACATTTGTTCCTGAGGACATGGGAGAAGTCTTGCTATAAGTAGTCATGTGAATTTGGTATTCGTTCGAGATTTTGATGAGATGTATGTTGTCTCTCCTCTAGCAGTGTCATGTGAACATTGACTACATGACACTTCACCATTGTTTGGGCCTAGGGGAAGGCATTGGGAAGTAATAAGTAGATGATTGGTTGCTAGAGTGACAGAAGCTTAAACCCTAGTTTATGAGTTGCTTCGTAAGGGGCTGATTTGGACCCACATGTTTCATGCTATGGTTAGGTTTACCTTAATACTTATTTTGTAGTTGCGGATGCTTGCAAGAGGGGTTAATCATAAGTGGGATGCTTGTCCAAGTAAGGGAAGTACCCAAGCACCGGTCCACCCACATATCAAATTATCAAAGTACCAAACGCGAATCATATGAGCGTGATGAAAACTAGCTTGATGATAATTTCCATGTGTCCTCGGGAGCGCTTTCCTTTATATAAGAGTTTGTCTAGGCTTGTCCTTTGCTACAAAAAGGAATGGGCCACCTTGATGCACCTTGTTTACTTTTATTACTTGTTACCCCTTACGAATTACCTTATCACAAAACTACCTGTTGCCGATAATTTTAGTGGTTGCAGAGAATACCTTACTGAAAACCGCTTGTCATTTCCTTCTGCTCCTCGTTGGGTTCGACACTCTTACTTATCAAAAGGACTATGATAGATCCTCTATACTCATGGGTCATCAACACTCTTTTCTGGCCGTTGCCAGGGAGTGAAGCGCCTTTGGTAGGTGGAATTTTGTAAGGAAAAATTTATATAGTGTGCTGAAATTTACTGTCACTTGTTACTATGGAAAGTAATCCTTTGAGGGGTTTGTTCGGGGTATCTTCACCCCGACCAGTAGAGCAAAGAGTTTCTCCTCAACCTACCGAACCTACTGAAAATGTTTACTTTGAAATTCTTTTGGGTATGATAGAGAAACTGCTAGCTAACCCTTTTACAGGAGATGGAACATAGCATCCCGATTTGCACCTAATCTATGTGGATGAAGTTTGTGGGTTATTTAAGATTGCAGGTATGCCTGAGGATGTTATCAAGAAGTCGGTCTTCCCTTTATATTTGAAGGGAAAGACATCGACATGGTTTAGGCTATGTGATGATATTGGATCGTGGAACTACAACCGATTGAAATTGGAATTTCATCAGAAGTTT